>NW_027463842.1:0-134147 GCF_050947455.1 Rhinoderma darwinii
CCTCAGAAACAGTGGTTCTGAACATGCTGCCAATAGCTCGCCTGGGAAACATCCAGAGAAGTCCAAGATAGTGTTTTTTTAGACTGGCTGCCACGAGCTGAAACGAATGCAGCCAAGAGCGAGCGTCTGTGACTTACGGTTCAAGAGTTATTCACAGAAACATGGTTCTGAACTTTGCTGCCAGCCGCGAAAGCGAAAATAACCAAGATCGAGCATCTAGGATTTACTTGTCAATAGCTCGCCTGGGAAACATCCAGAGAAGTCAAAGACAGTGCTTCTATACTAATTGCCAGGCGCTGAGACGAATGGCGCCAAGATCGAGCGTCTAAGACTTACGGTTCAAGAATTAGCCTCAGAAACAGTGGTTCTGAACATGCTGCCAATAGCTCGCCTGGGAAACATCCAGAGAAGTCCAAGATAGTGTTTTTTAGACTGGCTGCCACGAGCTGAAACGAATGCAGCCAAGAGCGAGCGTCTGTGACTTACGGTTCAAGAGTTATTCACAGAAACATGGTTCTGAACTTTGCTGCCAGCCGCGAAAGCGAAAATACCAAGATCGAGCGTCTAGGATTTACTTGTCAATAGCTCGCCTGGGAAACATCCAGAGAAGTCAAAGACAGTGCTTCTATACTATTTGCGAGGCGCTGAGACGAATGCCGCCAAGATCTAGCGTCTATGACTTACGGTTCAAGAATTAGCCTCAGAAACAGTGGGAAACAGTGCTTCTATACTAATTGCCAGGCGCTGAGACGAATGGCGCCAAGATCGAGCGTCTATGACTTACGGTTCAAGAATTAGCCTCAGAAACAGTGGTTCTGAACATGCTGCCAATAGCTCGCCTGGGAAACATCCAGAGAAGTCCAAGATAGTGTTTTTTAGACTGGCTGCCACGAGCTGAAACGAATGCAGCCAAGAGCGAGCGTCTGTGACTTACGGTTCAAGAATTAGCCTCAGAAACATGGTTCTGAACTTGCTGCCAATAGCTCGCCTGGGAAACATCCAGAGAAGTCCAAGATAGTGTTTTATAGACTGGCTGCCACGAGCTGAAACGAATGTAGCCAAGAGCGAGCGTCTGTGACTTAAGGTTCAAGAGTTATTCACAGAAACATGGTTCTGAACTTTGCTGCCAGCCGCGAAAGCGAAAATAACCAAGATCGAGCGTCTAGGATTTACTTGTCAATAGCTCGCCTGGGAAACATCCAGAGAAGTCAAAGACAGTGCTTCTATACTAATTGCCAGGCGCTGAGACGAATGCCGCCAAGATCTAGCGTCTATGACTTACGGTTCAAGAATTAGTCTCAGAAACAGTGGGAAACAGTGCTTCTATACTAATTGCCAGGCGCTGAGACGAATGCCGCCAAGATCTAGCGTCTATGACTTATGGTTCAAGAATTAGCCTCAGAAACAGTGGGAAACAGTGCTTCTATACTAATTGCCAGGCGCTGAGACGAATGCCGCCAAGATCGAGCGTCTAAGACTTACGGTTCAAGAATTAGCCTCAGAAACAGTGGTTCTGAACATGCTGCCAATAACTCACCTGGGAAACATCCAGAGAAGTCCAAGATAGTGTTTTTTAGACTGGCTGCCACGAGCTGAAACGAATGCAGCCAAGAGCGAGCGTCTGTGACTTACGGTTCAAGAGTTATTCACAGAAACATGGTTCTGAACTTTGCTGCCAGCCGCGAAAGCGAAAATAACCAAGATCGAGCGTCTAGGATTTACTTGTCAATAGCTCGCCTGGGAAACATCCAGAGAAGTCAAAGACAGTGCTTCTATACTAATTGCCAGGCGCTGAGACGAATGCCGCCAAGATCTAGCGTCTATGACTTACGGTTCAAGAATTAGCCTCAGAAACAGTGGGAAACAGTGCTTCTATACTAATTGCCAGGCGCTGAGACGAATGCCGCCAAGATCGAGCGTCTATGACTTACGGTTCAAGAATTAGCCTCAGAAACAGTGGTTCTGAACATGCTGCCAATTGCTCGCCTGGGAAACATCCAGAGAAGTCCAAGATAGGGTTTTTTAGACTGGCTGCCACGAGCTGAAACGAATGCAGCCAAGAGCGAGCGTCTGTGACTTACGGTTCAAGAGTTATTCACAGAAACATGGTTCTGAACTTTGCTGCCAGCCGCGAAAGCGGAAAATAACCAAGATCGAGCGTCTAGGATTTACTTGTCAATAGCTCGCCAGGGAAACATCCAGAGAAGTCAAAGACAGTGCTTCTATACTAATTGCCAGGCGCTGAGACGAATGCCGCCAAGATCTAGCGTCTATGACTTACGGTTCAAGAATTAGCCTCAGAAAACTGTGGGAAACAGTGCTTCTATACTAATTGCCAGGCGCTGAGACGAATGCCGCCAAGATCGAGCGTCTAAGACTTACGGTTCAAGAATTAGCCTCAGAAACAGTGGTTCTGAACATGCTGCCAATAGCTCGCCTGGGAAACATCCAGAGAAGTCCAAGATAGTGTTTTATAGACTGGCTGCCACGAGCTGAAACGAATGCAGCCAAGAGCGAGCATCTGTGACTTACGGTTCAAGAGTTAATCACAGAAACATGGTTCTGAACTTTGCTGCCAGCCGCTAAAGCGAAAATAACCAAGATCGAGCGTCTAGGATTTACTTGTCAATAGCTCGCCTGGGAAACATCCAGAGAAGTCAAAGACAGCACTTCTATACTAATTGCCAGGCGCTGAGACGAATGCCGCCAAGATCTAGCGTCTATGACTTACGGTTCAAGAATTAGCCTCAGAAACAGTGGGAAACAGTGCTTCTATACTAATTGCCAGGCGCTGAGACGAATGCCGCCAAGATCGAGCGTCTATGACTTACGGTTCAAGAATTAGCCTCAGAAACAGTGGTTCTGAACATGCTGCCAATAGCTCGCCTGGGAAACATCCAGAGAAGTCCAAGATAGTGTTTTATAGACTGGCTGCCACGAGCTGAAACGAATGTAGCCAAGAGCGAGCGTCTGTGACTTAAGGTTCAAGAGTTATTCACAGAAACATGGTTCTGAACTTTGCTGCCAGCCGCGAAAGCGAAAATAACCAAGATCGAGCGTCTAGGATTTACTTGTCAATAGCTCGCCTGGGAAACATCCAGAGAAGTCAAAGACAGTGCTTCTATACTAATTGCCAGGCGCTGAGACGAATGCCGCCAAGATCTAGCGTCTATGACTTACGGTTCAAGAATTAGCCTCAGAAACAGTGGGAAACAGTGCTTCTATACTAATTGCCAGGCGCTGAGACGAATGCCGCCAAGATCGAGCGTCTATGACTTACGGTTCAAGAATTAGCCTCAGAAACAGTGGTTCTGAACATGCTGCCAATTGCTCGCCTGGGAAACATCCAGAGAAGTCCAAGATAGGGTTTTTTAGACTGGCTGCTACGAGCTGAAACGAATGCAGCCAAGAGCGAGCGTCTGTGACTTACGGTTCAAGAGTTATTCACAGAAACATGGTTCTGAACTTTGCTGCCAGCCGCGAAAGCGAAAATAACCAAGATCGAGCGTCTAGGATTTACTTGTCAATAGCTCGCCAGGGAAACATCCAGAGAAGTCAAAGACAGTGCTTCTATACTAATTGCCAGGCGCTGAGACGATTGCCGCCAAGATCTAGCGTCTATGACTTACGGTTCAAGAATTAGCCTCAGAAAATGTGGGAAACAGTGCTTCTATACTAATTGCCAGGCGCTGAGACGAATGCCGCCAAGATCGAGCGTCTATGACTTACGGTTCAAGAATTAGCCTCAGAAACAGTGGTTCTGAACATGCTGCCAATAGCTCGGCTAGGAAACATCCAGAGAAGTCCAAGATAGTGTTTTTTAGACTGGCTGCCACGAGCTGAAACGAATGCAGCCAAGAGCGAGCGTCTGTGACTTACGGTTCAAGAGTTATTCACAGAAACATGGTTCTGAACTTTGCTGCCAGCCGCGAAAGCGAAAATAACCAAGATCGAGCGTCTAGGATTTACTTGTGAATAGCTCGCCTGGGAAACATCCAGAGAAGTCAAAGACAGTGCTTCTATACTAATTGCCAGGCGCTGAGACGAATGGCGCCAAGATCGAGCGTCTAAGACTTACGGTTCAAGAATTAGCCTCAGAAACAGTGGTTCTGAACATGCTGCCAATAGCTCGCCTGGGAAACATCCAGAGAAGTCCAAGATAGTGTTTTATAGACTGGCTGCCACGAGCTGAAACGAATGCAGCCAAGAGCGAGCGTCTGTGACTTAAGGTTCAAGAGTTATTCACAGAAACATGGTTCTGAACTTTGCTGCCAGCCGCGAAAGCGAAAATAACCAAGATCGAGCGTCTAGGATTTACTTGTCAATAGCTCGCCTGGGAAACATCCAGAGAAGTCAAAGACAGTGCTTCTACACTAATTGCCAGGCGCTGAGACGAATGCCGCCAAGATCGAGCGTCTAAGACTTACGGTTCAAGAATTAGCCTCAGAAACAGTGGTTCTGAACATGCTGCCCAATAGCTCGCCTGGGAAACATCCAGAGAAGTCCAAGATAGTGTTTTTTAGACTGGCTGCCACGAGCTGAAACGAATGCAGCAAAGAGCGAGCGTCTGTGACTTACGGTTCAAGAGTTAATCACAGAAACATGGTTCTGAACTTTGCTGCCAGCCGCGAAAGCGAAAATAACCAAGATCGAGCGTCTAGGATTTACTTGTCAATAGCTCGCCTGGGAAACATCCAGAGAAGTCAAAGACAGTGCTTCCATACTAATTGCCAGGCGCTGAGACGAATGCCGCCAAGATCTAGCGTCTATGACTTACGGTTCAAGAATTAGCCTCAGAAACAGTGGGAAACAGTGCTTCTATACTAATTGCCAGGCGCTGAGACGAATGCCGCCAAGATCGAGCGTCTAAGACTTACGGTTCAAGAATTCGCCCTCAGAAACAGTGGTTCTGAACATGCTGCCAATAGCTCACCTGGGAAACATCCAGAGAAGTCCAAGATAGTGTTTTTTAGACTGGCTGCCACGAGCTGAAACGAATGCAGCCAAGAGCGAGCGTCTGTGACTTACGGTTCAAGAGTTATTCACAGAAACATGGTTCTGAACTTTGCTGCCAGCCGCGAAAGCGAAAATAACCAAGATCGAGCGTCTAGGATTTACTTGTCAATAGCTCGCCAGGGAAACATCCAGAGAAGTCAAAGACAGTGCTTCTATACTATTTGCCAGGCGCTGAGACGAATGCCGCCAAGATCGAGCGTCTATGACTTACGGTTCAAGAATTAGCCTCAGAAACAGTGGTTCTGTACATGCTGCCAATAGCTCGCCTGGCAAACATCCAGAGAAGTCCAAGATAGTGTTTTTTAGACGGGCTGCCACGAGCTGAAACGAATGCAGCCAAGAGCGAGCGTCTGTGACTTACGGTTCAAGAGTTATTCACAGAAACATGGTTCTGAACTTTGCTGCCAGCCGCGAAAGCGAAAATAACCAAGATCGAGTGTCTAGGATTTACTTGTCAATAGCTCGCCTGGGAAACATCCAGAGAAGTCAAAGACAGTGCTTCTATACTAATTGCCAGGCGCTGAGACGAATGCCGCCAAGATCTAGCGTCTATGACTTACGGTTCAAGAATTAGTCTCAGAAACAGTGGGAAACAGTGCTTCTATACTAATTGCCAGGCGCTGAGACGAATGCCGCCAAGATCTAGCGTCTATGACTTATGGTTCAAGAATTAGCCTCAGAAACAGTGGGAAACAGTGCTTCTATACTAATTGCCAGGCGCTGAGACGAATGCCGCCAAGATCGAGCGTCTAAGACTTACGGTTCAAGAATTAGCCTCAGAAACAGTGATTCTGAACATGCTGCCAATAGCTCACCTGGGAAACATCCAGAGAAGTCCAAGATAGTGTTTTTTAGACTGGCTGCCACGAGCTGAAACGAATGCAGCCAAGAGCGAGCGTCTGTGACTTACGGTTCAAGAGTTAATCACAGAAACATGGTTCTGAACTTTGCTGCCAGCCGCTAAAGCGAAAATAACCAAGATCGAGCGTCTAGGATTTACTTGTCAATAGCTCGCCTGGGAAACATCCAGAGAAGTCAAAGACAGTGCTTCCATACTAATTGCCAGGCGCTGAGACGAATGCCGCCAAGATCTAGCGTCTATGACTTACGGTTCAAGAATTAGCCTCAGAAACAGTGGGAAACAGTGCTTCTATACTAATTGCCAGGCGCTGAGACGAATGCCGCCAAGATCGAGCGTCTAAGACTTACGGTTCAAGAATTCGCCTCAGAAACAGTGGTTCTGAACATGCTGCCAATAGCTCACCTGGGAAACATCCAGAGAAGTCCAAGATAGTGTTTTTAGACTGGCTGCCACGAGCTGAAACGAATGCAGCCAAGAGCGAGCGTCTGTGACTTACGGTTCAAGAGTTATTCACAGAAACATGGTTCTGAACTTTGCTGCCAGCCGCGAAAGCGAAAATAACCAAGATCGAGCGTCTAGGATTTACTTGTCAATAGCTCGCCAGGGAAACATCCAGAGAAGTCAAAGACAGTGCTTCTATACTATTTGCCAGGCGCTGAGACGAATGCCGCCAAGATCGAGCGTCTATGACTTACGGTTCAAGAATTAGCCTCAGAAACAGTGGTTCTGTACATGCTGCCAATAGCTCGCCTGGCAAACATCCAGAGAAGTCCAAGATAGTGTTTTTTAGACGGGCTGCCACGAGCTGAAACGAATGCAGCCAAGAGCTGAGCGTCTGTGACTTACGGTTCAAGAGTTATTCACAGAAACATGGTTCTGAACTTTGCTGCCAGCCGCGAAAGCGAAAATAACCAAGATCGAGTGTCTAGGATTTACTTGTCAATAGCTCGCCTGGGAAACATCCAGAGAAGTCAAAGACAGTGCTTCTATACTAATTGCCAGGCGCTGAGACGAATGCCGCCAAGATCTAGCGTCTATGACTTACGGTTCAAGAATTAGTCTCAGAAACAGTGGGAAACAGTGCTTCTATACTAATTGCCAGGCGCTGAGACGAATGCCGCCAAGATCTAGCGTCTATGACTTATGGTTCAAGAATTAGCCTCAGAAACAGTGGGAAACAGTGCTTCTATACTAATTGCCAGGCGCTGAGACGAATGCCGCCAAGATCGAGCGTCTAAGACTTACGGTTCAAGAATTAGCCTCAGAAACAGTGATTCTGAACATGCTGCCAATAGCTCACCTGGGAAACATCCAGAGAAGTCCAAGATAGTGTTTTTTAGACTGGCTGCCCACGAGCTGAAACGAATGCAGCCAAGAGCGAGCGTCTGTGACTTACGGTTCAAGAGTTAATCACAGAAACATGGTTCTGAACTTTGCTGCCAGCCGCTAAAGCGAAAATAACCAAGATCGAGCGTCTAGGATTTACTTGTCAATAGCTCGCCTGGGAAACATCCAGAGAAGTCAAAGACAGTGCTTCTATACTAATTGCCAGGCGCTGAGACGAATGCCGCCAAGATCTAGCGTCTATGACTTACGGTTCAAGAATTAGCCTCAGAAACAGTGGGAAACAGTGCTTCTATACTAATTGCCAGGCGCTGAGACGAATGCCGCCAAGATCGAGAGTCTATGACTTACGGTTCAAGAATTAGCCTCAGAAACAGTGGTTCTGAACATGCTGCCAATAGCTCGCCTGGGAAACATCCAGAGAAGTCCAAGATAGTGTTTTATAGACTGGCTGCCACGAGCTGAAACGAATGTAGCCAAGAGCGAGCGTCTGTGACTTAAGGTTCAAGAGTTATTCACAGAAACATGGTTCTGAACTTTGCTGCCAGCCGCGAAAGCGAAAATAACCAAGATCGAGCGTCTAGGATTTACTTGTCAATAGCTCGCCTGGGAAACATCCAGAGGAAGTCAAAGACAGTGCTTCTATACTAATTGCCAGGCGCTGAGACGAATGCCGCCAAGATCGAGCGTCTAAGACTTACGGTTCAAGAATTAGCCTCAGAAACAGTGGTTCTGAACATGCTGCCAATAGCTCGCCTGGGAAACATCCAGAGAAGTCCTAGATAGTGTTTTTTAGACTGCCTGCCACGAGCTGAAACGAATGCAGCCAAGAGCGAGCGTCTGTGACTTACGGTTCAAGAGTTATTCACAGAAACATGGTTCTGAACTTTGCTGCCAGCCGCGAAAGCGAAAATAACCAAGATCGAGCGTCTAGGATTTACTTGTGAATAGCTCGCCTGGGAAACATCCAGAGAAGTCAAAGACAGTGCTTCTATACTAATTGCCAGGCGCTGAGACGAATGGCGTCAAGATCGAGCGTCTAAGACTTACGGTTCAAGAATTAGCCTCAGAAACAGTGGTTCTGAACATGCTGCCAATAGCTCGCCTGGGAAACATCCAGAGAAGTCCAAGATAGTGTTTTATAGACTGGCTGCCACGAGCTGAACGAATGCAGCCAAGAGCGAGCGTCTGTGACTTAAGGTTCAAGAGTTATTCACAGAAACATGGTTCTGAACTTTGCTGCCAGCCGCGAAAGCGAAAATAACCAAGATCGAGCGTCTAGGATTTACTTGTCAATAGCTCGCCTGGGAAACATCCAGAGAAGTCAAAGACAGTGCTTCTACACTAATTGCCAGGCGCTGAGACGAATGCCGCCAAGATCGAGCGTCTAAGACTTACGGTTCAAGAATTAGCCTCAGAAACAGTGGTTCTGAACATGCTGCCAATAGCTCGCCTGGGAAACATCCAGAGAAGTCCAAGATAGTGTTTTTTAGACTGGCTGCCACGAGCTGAAACGAATGCAGCAAAGAGCGAGCGTCTGTGACTTACGGTTCAAGAGTTAATTCACAGAAACATGGTTCTGAACTTTGCTGCCAGCCGCGAAAGCGAAAATAACCAAGATCGAGCGTCTAGGATTTTCTTGTCAATAGCTCGCCTGGGAAACATCCAGAGAAGTCAAAGACAGTGCTTCCATACTAATTGCCAGGCGCTGAGACGAATGCCGCCAAGATCTAGCGTCTATGACTTACGGTTCAAGAATTAGCCTCAGAAACAGTGGGAAACAGTGCTTCTATACTAATTGCCAGGCGCTGAGACGAATGCCGCCAAGATCGAGCGTCTAAGACTTACGGTTCAAGAATTCGCCTCAGAAACAGTGGTTCTGAACATGCTGCCAATAGCTCACCTGGGAAACATCCAGAGAAGTCCAAGATAGTGTTTTTTAGACGGGCTGCCACGAGCTGAAACGAATGCAGCCAAGAGCGAGCGTCTGTGACTTACGGTTCAAGAGTTATTCACAGAAACATGGTTCTGAACTTTGCTGCCAGCCGCGAAAGCGAAAATAACCAAGATCGAGTGTCTAGGATTTACTTGTAAATAGCTCGCCTGGGAAACATCCAGAGAAGTCAAAGACAGTGCTTCTATACTAATTGCCAGGCGCTGAGACGAATGCCGCCAAGATCTAGCGTCTATGACTTACGGTTCAAGAATTAGTCTCAGAAACAGTGGGAAACAGTGCTTCTATACTAATTGCCAGGCGCTGAGACGAATGCCCCGCCAAGATCTAGCGTCTATGACTTATGGTTCAAGAATTAGCCTCAGAAACAGTGGGAAACAGTGCTTCTATACTAATTGCCAGGCGCTGAGACGAATGCCGCCAAGATCGAGCGTCTAAGACTTACGGTTCAAGAATTAGCCTCAGAAACAGTGATTCTGAACATGCTGCCAATAGCTCACCTGGGAAACATCCAGAGAAGTCCAAGATAGTGTTTTTTAGACTGGCTGCCACGAGCTGAAACGAATGCAGCCAAGAGCGAGCGTCTGTGACTTACGGTTCAAGAGTTAATCACAGAAACATGGTTCTGAACTTTGCTGCCAGCCGCTAAAGCGAAAATAACCAAGATCGAGCGTCTAGGATTTACTTGTCAATAGCTCGCCTGGGAAACATCCAGAGAAGTCAAAGACAGTGCTTCTATACTAATTGCCAGGCGCTGAGACGAATGCCGCCAAGATCTAGCGTCTATGACTTACGGTTCAAGAATTAGCCTCAGAAACAGTGGAAACAGTGCTTCTATACTAATTGCCAGGCGCTGAGACGAATGCCGCCAAGATCGAGAGTCTATGACTTACGGTTCAAGAATTAGCCTCAGAAACAGTGGTTCTGAACATGATGCCAATAGCTCGCCTGGGAAACATCCAGAGAAGTCCAAGATAGTGTTTTATAGACTGGCTGCCACGAGCTGAAACGAATGTAGCCAAGAGCGAGCGTCTGTGACTTAAGGTTCAAGAGTTATTCACAGAAATATGGTTCTGAACTTTGCTGCCAGCCTCGAAAGCGAAAATAACCAAGATCGAGCGTCTAGGATTTACTTGTCAATAGCTCGCCTGGGAAACATCCAGAGAAGTCAAAGACAGTGCTTCTATACTAATTGCCAGGCGCTGAGACGAATGCCGCCAAGATCGAGCGTCTAAGACTTACGGTTCAAGAATTAGCCTCAGAAACAGTGGTTCTGAACATGCTGCCAATAGCTCACCTGGGAAACATCCAGAGAAGTCCAAGATAGTGTTTTTTAGACTGGCTGCCACGAGCTGAAACGAATGCAGCAAAGAGCGAGCGTCTGTGACTTACGGTTCAAGAGTTAATCACAGAAACATGGTTCTGAACTTTGCTGCCAGCCGCGAAAGCGAAAATAACCAAGATCGAGCGTCTAGGAATTTACTTGTCAATAGCTCGCCTGGGAAACATCCAGAGAAGTCAAAGACAGTGCTTCTATACTAATTGCCAGGCGCTGAGACGAATGCCGCCAAGATCTAGCGTCTATGACTTACGGTTCAAGAATTAGCCTCAGAAACAGTGGGAAACAGTGCTTCTATACTAATTGCCAGGCGTTGAGACGAATGCCGCCAAGATCGAGCGTCTAAGACTTACGGTTCAAGAATTAGCCTCAGAAACAGTGGTTCTGAACATGCTGCCAATAGCTACCTGGGAAACATCCAGAGAAGTCCAATATAGTGTTTTTTAGACTGGCTGCCACGAGCTGAAACGAATGCAGCCAAGAGCGAGCGTCTGTGACTTACGGTTCAAGAGTTATTCACAGAAACATGGTTCTGAACTTTGCTGCCAGCCGTGAAAGCGAAAATAACCAAGATCGAGCGTCTAGGATTTACTTGTCAATAGCTCGCCAGGGAAACATCCAGAGAAGTCAAAGACAGTGCTTCTATACTAATTGCCAGGCGCTGAGACGAATGCCGCCAAGATCTAGCGTCTATGACTTACGGTTCAAGAATTAGCCTCAGAAAATGTGGGAAACAGTGCTTCTATACTAATTGCCAGGCGCTGAGACGAATGCCGCCAAGATCGAGCGTCTATGACTACGGTTCAAGAATTAGCCTCAGAAACAGTGGTTCTGAACATGCTGCCAATAGCTCGGCTGGGAAACATCCAGAGAAGTCCAAGATAGTGTTTTTTAGACTGGCTGCCACGAGCTGAAACGAATGCAGCCAAGAGCGAGCGTCTGTGACTTACGGTTCAAGAGTTATTCACAGAAACATGGTTCTGAACTTTGCTGCCAGCCGCGAAAGCGAAAATAACCAAGATCGAGCGTCTAGGATTTGCTTGTGAATAGCTCGCCTGGGAAAACATCCAGAGAAGTCAAAGACAGTGCTTCTATACTAATTGCCATGGCGCTGAGACGAATGCGCCAAGATCGAGCGTCTAAGACTTACGGTTCAAGAATTAGCCTCAGAAACAGTGGTTCTGAACATGCTGGCCAATAGCTCGCCTGGGAAACATCCAGAGAAGTCCAAGATAGTGTTTTATAGACTGGCTGCCACGAGCTGAAACGAATGCAGCCAAGAGCGAGCGTCTGTGACTTAAGGTTCAAGAGTTATTCACAGAAACATGGTTCTGAACTTTGCTGCCAGCCGCGAAAGCGAAAATAACCAAGATCGAGCGTCTAGGATTTACTTGTCAATAGCTCGCCTGGGAAACATCCAGAGAAGTCAAAGACAGTGCTTCTACACTAATTGCCAGGCGCTGAGACGAATGCCGCCAAGATCGAGCGTCTAAGACTTACGGTTCAAGAATTAGCCTCAGAAACAGTGGTTCTGAACATGCTGCCAATAGCTCACCTGGGAAACATCCAGAGAAGTCCAATATAGTGTTTTTTAGACTGGCTGCCACGAGCTGAAACGAATGCAGCCAAGAGCGAGCGTCTGTGACTTACGGTTCAAGAGTTATTCACAGAACATGGTTCTGAACTTTGCTGCCAGCCGCGAAAGCGAAAATAACCAAGATCGAGCGTCTAGGATTTACTTGTCAATAGCTCGCCAGGGAAACATCCAGAGAAGTCAAAGACAGTGCTTCTATACTATTTGCCAGGCGCTGAGACGAATGCCGCCAAGATCGAGCGTCTATGACTTACGGTTCAAGAATTAGCCTCAGAAACAGTGGTTCTGAACATGCTGCCAATAGCTCGCCTGGCAAACATCCAGAGAAGTCCAAGATAGTGTTTTTTAGACGGGCTGCCACGAGCTGAAACGAATGCAGCCAAGAGCGAGCGTCTGTGACTTACGGTTCAAGAGTTATTCACAGAAACATGGTTCTGAACTTTGCTGCCAGCCGCGAAAGCGAAAATAACCAAGATCGAGTGTCTAGGATTTACTTGTCAATAGCTCGCCTGGGAAACATCCAGAGAAGTCAAAGACAGTGCTTCTATACTAATTGCCAGGCGCTGAGACGAATGCCGCCAAGATCTAGCGTCTATGACTTACGGTTCAAGAATTAGCCTCAGAAACAGTGGGAAACAGTGCTTCTATACTAATTGCCAGGCGCTGAGACGAATGCCGCCAAGATCGAGAGTCTATGACTTACGGTTCAAGAATTAGCCTCAGAAACAGTGGTTCTGAACATGCTGCCAATAGCTCGCCTGGGAAACATCCAGAGAAGTCCAAGATAGTGTTTTTTAGACTGGCTGCCACGAGCTGAAACGAATGCAGCCAAGAGCGAGCCTCTGTGACTTACGGTTCAAGAGTTATTCACAGAAACATGGTTCTGAACTTTGCTGCCAGCCGCGAAAGCGAAAATAACCAAGATCGAGCGTCTAGGATTTACTTGTCAATAGCTCGCCTGGGAAACATCAGAGAAGTCAAAGACAGTGCTTCTATACTAATTGCCAGGCGCTGAGACGAATGCCGCCAAGATCTAGCGTCTATGACTTACGGTTCAAGAATTAGCCTCAGAAACAGTGGGAAACAGTGCTTCTATACTAATTGCCAGGCGCTGAGACGAATGGCGCCAAGATCGAGCGTCTATGACTTACGGTTCAAGAATTAGCCTCAGAAACAGTGGTTCTGAACATGCTGCCAATAGCTCGCCTGGGAAACATCCAGAGAAGTCCAAGATAGTGTTTTTTAGACTGGCTGCCACGAGCTGAAACGAATGCAGCCAAGAGCGAGCGTCTGTGACTTACGGTTCAAGAGTTATTCACAGAAACATGGTTCTGAACTTTGCTGCCAGCCGCGAAAGCGAAAATAACCAAGATCGAGCATCTAGGATTTACTTGTCAATAGCTCGCCTGGGAAACATCCAGAGAAGTCAAAGACAGTGCTTCTATACTAATTGCCAGGCGCTGAGACGAATGGCGCCAAGATCGAGCGTCTAAGACTTACGGTTTAAGAATTAGCCTCAGAAACAGTGGTTCTGAACATGCTGCCAATAGCTCGCCTGGGAAACATCCAGAGAAGTCCAAGATAGTGTTTTTTAGACTGGCTGCCACGAGCTGAAACGAATGCAGCCAAGAGCGAGCGTCTGTGACTTACGGTTCAAGAGTTATTCACAGAAACATGGTTCTGAACTTTGCTGCCAGCCGCGAAAGCGAAAATAACCAAGATCGAGCGTCTAGGATTTACTTGTCAATAGCTCGCCTGGGAAACATCCAGAGAAGTCAAAGACAGTGCTTCTATACTAATTGCCAGGCGCTGAGACGAATGCCGCCAAGATCGAGCGTCTATGACTTACGGTTCAAGAATTAGCCTCAGAAACAGTGGTTCTGAACATGCTGCCAATAGCTCGCCTGGGAAACATCCAGAGAAGTCCAAGATAGTGTTTTTTAGACTGGCTGCCACGAGCTGAAACGAATGCAGCCAAGAGCGAGCGTCTGTGACTTACGGTTCAAGAGTTATTCACAGAAACATGGTTCTGAACTTTGCTGCCAGCCGCGAAAGCGAAAATAACTAAAATCGAGCGTCTAGGATTTACTTGTCAATAGCTCGCCTGGGAAACATCCAGAGAAGTCAAAGACAGTGCTTCTATACTAATTGCCAGGCGCTGAGACGAATGCCGCCAAGATCTAGCGTCTATGACTTACGGTTCAAGAATTAGCCTCAGAAACAGTGGGAAACAGTGCTTCTATACTAATTGCCAGGCGCTGAGACGAATGGCGCCAAGATCGAGCGTCTAAGACTTACGGTTCAAGAATTAGCCTCAGAAACAGTGGTTCTGAACATGCTGCCAATAGCTCGCCTGGGAAACATCCAGAGAAGTCCAAGATAGTGTTTTTTAGACTGGCTGCCACGAGCTGAAACGAATGCAGCCAAGAGCGAGCGTCTGTGACTTACGGTTCAAGAGTTATTCACAGAAACATGGTTCTGAACTTTGCTGCCAGCCGCGAAAGCGAAAATAACCAAGATCGAGCGTCTAGGATTTACTTGTCAATAGCTCGCCTGGGAAACATCCAGAGAAGTCAAAGACAGTGCTTCTATACTAATTGCCAGGCGCTGAGACGAATGCCGCCAAGATCTAGCGTCTATGACTTACGGTTCAAGAATTAGCCTCAGAAACAGTGGGAAACAGTGCTTCTATACTAATTGCCAGGCGCTGAGACGAATGGCGCCAAGATCGAGCGTCTATGACTTACGGTTCAAGAATTAGCCTCAGAAACAGTGGTTCTGAACATGCTGCCAATAGCTCGCCTGGGAAACATCCAGAGAAGTCCAAGATAGTGTTTTTTTAGACTGGCTGCCACGAGCTGAAACGAATGCAGCCAAGAGCGAGCGTCTGTGACTTACGGTTCAAGAGTTATTCACAGAAACATGGTTCTGAACTTTGCTGCCAGCCGCGAAAGCGAAAATAACCAAGATCGAGCATCTAGGATTTACTTGTCAATAGCTCGCCTGGGAAACATCCAGAGAAGTCAAAGACAGTGCTTCTATACTAATTGCCAGGCGCTGAGACGAATGGCGCCAAGATCGAGCGTCTAAGACTTACGGTTCAAGAATTAGCCTCAGAAACAGTGGTTCTGAACATGCTGCCAATAGCTCGCCTGGGAAACATCCAGAGAAGTCCAAGATAGTGTTTTTTAGACTGGCTGCCACGAGCTGAAACGAATGCAGCCAAGAGCGAGCGTCTGTGACTTACGGTTCAAGAGTTATTCACAGAAACATGGTTCTGAACTTTGCTGCCAGCCGCGAAAGCGAAAATAACCAAGATCGAGCGTCTAGGATTTACTTGTCAATAGTTCGCCTGGGAAACATCCAGAGAAGTCAAAGACAGTGCTTCTATACTATTTGCGAGGCGCTGAGACGAATGCCGCCAAGATCTAGCGTCTATGACTTACGGTTCAAGAATTAGCCTCAGAAACAGTGGGAAACAGTGCTTCTATACTAATTGCCAGGCGCTGAGACGAATGGCGCCAAGATCGAGCGTCTATGACTTACGGTTCAAGAATTAGCCTCAGAAACAGTGGTTCTGAACATGCTGCCAATAGCTCGCCTGGGAAACATCCAGAGAAGTCCAAGATAGTGTTTTTTAGACTGGCTGCCACGAGCTGAAACGAATGCAGCCAAGAGCGAGCGTCTGTGACTTACGGTTCAAGAGTTATTCACAGAAACATGGTTCTGAACTTTGCTGCCAGCCGCGAAAGCGAACATAACCAAGATCGAGCGTCTAGGATTTACTTGTCAATAGCTCGCCTGGGAAACATCCAGAGAAGTCAAAGACAGTGCTTCTATACTATTTGCGAGGCGCTGAGACGAATGCCGCCAAGATCTAGCGTCTATGACCTACGGTTCAAGAATTAGCCTCAGAAACAGTGGGAAACAGTGCTTCTATACTAATTGCCAGGCGCTGAGACGAATGCCACCAAGATCGAGCGTCTATGACTTACGGTTCAAGAATTAGCCTCAGAAACAGTGGTTCTGAACATGCTGCCAATAGCTCGCCTGGGAAACATCCAGAGAAGTCCAATATAGTGTTTTTTAGACTGGCTGCCACGAGCTGAAACGAATGCAGCCAAGAGCGAGCGTCTGTGACTTACGGTTCAAGAGTTATTCACAGAAACATGGTTCTGAACTTTGCTGCCAGCCGCGAAAGCGAAAATAACTAAAATCGAGCGTCTAGGATTTACTTGTCAATAGCTCGCCTGGGAAACATCCAGAGAAGTCAAAGACAGTGCTTCTATACTAATTGCCAGGCGCTGAGACGAATGCCGCCAAGATCTAGCGTCTATGACTTACGGTTCAAGAATTAGCCTCAGAAACAGTGGGAAACAGTGCTTCTATACTAATTGCCAGGCGCTGAGACGAATGGCGCCAAGATCGAGCGTCTAAGACTTACGGTTCAAGAATTAGCCTCAGAAACAGTGGTTCTGAACATGCTGCCAATAGCTCGCCTGGGAAACATCCAGAGAAGTCCAAGATAGTGTTTTTTAGACTGGCTGCCACGAGCTGAAACGAATGCAGCCAAGAGCGAGCGTCTGTGACTTACGGTTCAAGAGTTATTCACAGAAACATGGTTCTGAACTTTGCTGCCAGCCGCGAAAGCGAAAATAACTAAGATCGAGCGTCTAGGATTTACTTGTCAATAGCTCGCCTGGGAAACATCCAGAGAAGTCAAAGACAGTGCTCTTATACTAATTGCCAGGCGCTGAGACGAATGCCGCCAAGATCTAGCGTCTATGACTTACGGTTCAAGAATTAGCCTCAGAAACAGTGGGAAACAGTGCTTCTATACTAATTGCCAGGCGCTGAGACGAATGGCGCCAAGATCGAGCATCTATGACTTACGGTTCAAGAATTAGCCTCAGAAACAGTGGTTCTGAACATGCTGCCAATAGCTCGCCTGGGAAACATCCAGAGAAGTCCAAGATAGTGTTTTTTAGACTGGCTGCCACGAGCTGAAACGAATGCAGCCAAGAGCGAGCGTCTGTGACTTACGGTTCAAGAGTTATTCACAGAAACATGGTTCTGAACTTTGCTGCCAGCCGCGAAAGCGAAAATAACCAAGATCGAGCGTCTAGGATTTACTTGTCAATAGCTCGCCTGGGAAACATCCAGAGAAGTCAAAGACAGTGCTTCTATACTAATTGCCAGGCGCTGAGACGAATGGCGCCAAGATCGAGCGTCTAAGACTTACGGTTCAAGAATTAGCCTCAGAAACAGTGGTTCTGAACATGCTGCCAATAGCTCGCCTGGGAAACATCCAGAGAAGTCCAAGATAGTGTTTTTTAGACTGGCTGCCACGAGCTGAAACTAATGCAGCCAAGAGCGAGCGTCTGTGACTTACGGTTCAAGAGTTATTCACAGAAACATGGTTCTGAACTTTGCTGCCAGCCGCGAAAGCGAAAATAACCAAGATCGAGCGTCTAGGATTTACTTGTCAATAGCTCGCCTGGGAAACATCCAGAGAAGTCAAAGACAGTGCTTCTATACTATTTGCGAGGCGCTGAGACGAATGCCGCCAAGATCTAGCGTCTATGACTTACGGTTCAAGAATTAGCCTCAGAAACAGTGGGAAACAGTGCTTCTATACTAATTGCCAGGCGCTGAGACGAATGCCGCCAAGATCGAGCGTCTATGACTTACGGTTCAAGAATTAGCCTCAGAAACAGTGGTTCTGAACATGCTGCCAATAGCTCGCCTGGGAAACATCCAGAGAAGTCCAAGATAGTGTTTTTTAGACTGGCTGCCACGAGCTGAAACGAATGCAGCCAAGAGCGAGCGTCTGTGACTTACGGTTCAAGAGTTATTCACAGAAACATGGTTCTGAACTTTGCTGCCAGCCGCGAAAGCGAAAATAACTAAGATCGAGCGTCTAGGATTTACTTGTCAATAGCTCGCCTGGGAAATTTCCAGAGAAGTCAAAGACAGTGCTTCTATACTAATTGCCAGGCGCTGAGACGAATGCCGCCAAGATCTAGCGTCTATGACTTACGGTTCAAGAATTAGCCTCAGAAACAGTGGGAAACAGTGCTTCTATACCAACTGCCAGGCGCTGAGACGAATGGCGCCAAGATCGAGCGTCTATGACTTACGGTTCAAGAATTAGCCTCAGAAACAGTGGTTCTGAACATGCTGCCAATAGCTCGCCTGGGAAACATCCAGAGAAGTCCAAGATAGTGTTTTTTAGACTGGCTGCCACGAGCTGAAACGAATGCAGCCAAGAGCGAGCGTCTGTGACTTACGGTTCAAGAGTTATTCACAGAAACATGGTTCTGAACTTTGCTGCCAGCCGCGAAAGCGAAAATAACCAAGATCGAGCGTCTAGGATTTACTTAACCATAAGTCATAGACGCTCGATCTTGGCGGCATTCGTCTCAGCGCCTGGCAATTAGTATAGATGCACTGTCTTTGACTTTTCTGGATGTTTCCCAGGCGAGCTATTGACAAGTAAATCCTAGACGCTCGATCTTGGTTATTTTCGCTTTCGCGGCTGGCAGCAAAGTTCAGAACCATGTTTCTGTGAATAACTCTTGAACCGTAAGTCATAGACGCTCGCTCTTGGCTGCATTCGTTTCAGCTCGTGGCAGCCCGTCTAAAAAACACAATCTTGGACTTCTCTGGATGTTTCCCAGGCGAGCTATTGGCAGCATGTTCAGAACCACTGTTTCTGAGGCTAATTATTGAACCGTAAGTCATAGACGCTCGATCTTGCTGGCATTCGTCTCAGCGCCTGGCAATTAGTATAGAAGCACTGTTTCCCATTGTTTCTGAGGCTAATTCTTGAACCGTAAGTCATAGACGCTAGATCTTGGCGGCATTCGTCTCAGCGCCTGGCAATTAGTATAGATGCACTGTCTTTGACTTCTCTGGATGTTTCCCAGGCGAGCTATTGACAAGTAAATCCTAGACGCTCGATCTTGGTTATTTTCGCTTTCGCGGCTGGCAGCAAAGTTCAGAAACATGTTTCTGTGAATAACTCTTGAACCGTAAGTCACAGACGCTCGCTCTTGGCTGCATTCGTTTCAGCTCGTGGCAGCCAGTCTAAAAAACACTATCTTGGACTTCTCTGGATGTTTCCCAGGCGAGCTATTGGCAGCATGTTCAGAACCACTGTTTCTGAGGCTAATTCTTGAACCGTAAGTCTTAGACGCTCGATCTTGGCGCCATTCGTCTCAGCGCCTGGCAATTAGTATAGAAGCACTGTTTCCCACTGTTTCTGAGGCTAATTCTTGAACCGTAAGTCACAGACGCTCGCTCTTGGCTGCATTCGTTTCAGCTCGTGGCAGCCAGTCTAAAAAACACTATCTTGGACTTCTCTGGATGTTTCCCAGACGAGCTATTGGCAGCATGTTCAGAACCACTGTTTCTGAGGCTAATTATTGAACCGTAAGTCATAGACGCTCGCTCTTGGCTGCATTCGTTTCAGCTCGTGGCAGCCCGTCTAAAAAACACAATCTTGGACTTCTCTGGATGTTTCCCAGGCGAGCTATTGGCAGCATGTTCAGAACCACTGTTTCTGAGGCTAATTATTGAACCGTAAGTCATAGACGCTCGATCTTGCTGGCATTCGTCTCAGCGCCTGGCAATTAGTATAGAAGCACTGTTTCCCATTGTTTCTGAGGCTAATTCTTGAACCGTAAGTCATAGACGCTAGATCTTGGCGGCATTCGTCTCAGCGCCTGGCAATTAGTATAGATGCACTGTCTTTGACTTCTCTGGATGTTTCCCAGGCGAGCTATTGACAAGTAAATCCTAGACGCTCGATCTTGGTTATTTTCGCTTTCGCGGCTGGCAGCAAAGTTCAGAAACATGTTTCTGTGAATAACTCTTGAACCGTAAGTCACAGACGCTCGCTCTTGGCTGCATTCGTTTCAGCTCGTGGCAGCCAGTCTAAAAAACACTATCTTGGACTTCTCTGGATGTTTCCCAGGCGAGCTATTGGCAGCATGTTCAGAACCACTGTTTCTGAGGCTAATTCTTGAACCGTAAGTCTTAGACGCTCGATCTTGGCGCCATTCGTCTCAGCGCCTGGCAATTAGTATAGAAGCACTGTTTCCCACTGTTTCTGAGGCTAATTCTTGAACCGTAAGTCACAGACGCTCGCTCTTGGCTGCATTCGTTTCAGCTCGTGGCAGCCAGTCTAAAAAACACTATCTTGGACTTCTCTGGATGTTTCCCAGACGAGCTATTGGCAGCATGTTCAGAACCACTGTTTCTGAGGCTAATTATTGAACCGTAAGTAATAGACGCTCGATCTTGGCGCCATTCGTCTCAGCGCCTGGCAATTAGAATAGAAGCACTGTCTTTGACTTCTCTGGATGTTTCCCAGGCGAGCTATTGACAAGTAAATCCTAGACGCTCGATCTTGGTTATTTTCGCTTTCGCGGCTGGCAGCAAAGTTCAGAACCATGTTTCTGTGAATAACTCTTGAACCGTAAGTCACAGACGCTCGCTCTTGGCTGCATTCGTTTCAGCTCGTGGCAGCCAGTCTAAAAAACACTATCTTGGACTTCTCTGGATGTTTCCCAGGCGAGCTATTGGCAGCATGTTCAGAACCACTGTTTCTGAGGCTAATTCTTGAACCGTAAGTCTTAGACGCTCGATCTTGGCGCCATTCGTCTCAGCGCCTGGCAATTAGTATAGAAGCACTGTTTCCCACTGTTTCTGAGGCTAATTCTTGAACCGTAAGTCATAGACGCTAGATCTTGGCGGCATTCGTCTCAGCGCCTCGCAAATAGTATAGAAGCACTGTCTTTGACTTCTCTGGATGTTTCCCAGGCGAGCTATTGACAAGTAAATCCTAGACGCTCGATCTTGGTTATTTTCGCTTTCGCGGCTGGCAGCAAAGTTCAGAACCATGTTTCTGTGAATAACTCTTGAACCGTAAGTCACAGACGCTCGCTCTTGGCTGCATTCGTTTCAGCTCGTGGCAGCCAGTCTAAAAAACACAATCTTGGACTTCTCTGGATGTTTCCCAGGCGAGCTATTGGCAGCATGTTCAGAACCACTGTTTCTGAGGCTAATTCTTGAACCGTAAGTCTTAGACGCTCGATCTTGGCGCCATTCGTCTCAGCGCCTGGCAATTAGTATAGAAGCACTGTTTCCCACTGTTTCTGAGGCTAATTCTTGAACCGTAAGTCATAGACGCTAGATCTTGGCGGCATTCGTCTCAGCGCCTCGCAAATAGTATAGAAGCACTGTCTTTGACTTCTCTGGATGTTTCCCAGGCGAGCTATTGACAAGTAAATCCTAGACGCTCGATCTTGGTTATTTTCGCTTTCGCGGCTGGCAGCAAAGTTCAGAACCATGTTTCTGTGAATAACTCTTGAACCGTAAGTCACAGACGCTCGCTCTTGGCTGCATTCGTTTCAGCTCGTGGCAGCCAGTCTAAAAAACACAATCTTGGACTTCTCTGGATGTTTCCCAGGCGAGCTATTGGCAGCATGTTCAGAACCACTGTTTCTGAGGCTAATTCTTGAACCGTAAGTCATAGACGCTCGATCTTGGCGGCATTCGTCTCAGCGCCTGGCAAATAGTATAGAAGCACTGTCTTTGACTTCTCTGGATGTTTCCCAGGCGAGCTATTGACAAGTAAATCCTAGACGCTCGATCTTGGTTATTTTCGCTTTCGCGGCTGGCAGCAAAGTTCAGAACCATGTTTCTGTGAATAACTCTTGAACCGTAAGTCACAGACGCTCGCTCTTGGCTGCATTCGTTTCAGCTCGTGGCAGCCAGTCTAAAAAACACTATCTTGGACTTCTCTGGATGTTTCCCAGGCGAGCTATTGGCAGCATGTTCAGAACCACTGTTTCTGAGGCTAATTCTTGAACCGTAAGTCATAGACGCTCGATCTTGGCGGCATTCGTCTCAGCGCCTGGCAATTAGTATAGAAGCACTGTTTCCCACTGTTTCTGAGGCTAATTCTTGAACCGTAAGTCATAGACGCTAGATCTTGGCGGCATTCGTCTCAGCGCCTCGCAAATAGTATAGAAGCACTGTCTTTGACTTGTCTGGATGTTTCCCAGGCGAGCTATTGACAAGTAAATCCTAGACGCTCGATCTTGGTTATTTTCGCTTTCGCGGCTGGCAGCAAAGTTCAGAACCATGTTTCTGTGAATAACTCTTGAACCGTAAGTCACAGACGCTCGCTCTTGGCTGCATTCGTTTCAGCTCGTGGCAGCCAGTCTAAAAAACACTATCTTGGACTTCTCTGGATGTTTCCCAGGCGAGCTATTGGCAGCATGTTCAGAACCACTGTTTCTGAGGCTAATTCTTGAACCGTAAGTCTTAGACGCTCGATCTTGGCGCCATTCGTCTCAGCGCCTGGCAATTAGTATAGAAGCACTGTCTTTGACTTCTCTGGATGTTTCCCAGGCGAGCTATTGACAAGTAAATCCTAGACGCTCGATCTTGGTTATTTTCGCTTTCGCGGCTGGCAGCAAAGTTCAGAACCATGTTTCTGTGAATAACTCTTGAACCGTAAGTCACAGACGCTCGCTCTTGGCTGCATTCGTTTCAGCTCGTGGCAGCCAGTCTAAAAAACACTATCTTGGACTTCTCTGGATGTTTCCCAGGCGAGCTATTGGCAGCATGTTCAGAACCACTGTTTCTGAGGCTAATTCTTGAACCGTAAGTCATAGACGCTCGATCTTGGCGCCATTCGTCTCAGCGCCTGGCAATTAGTATAGAAGCACTGTTTCCCACTGTTTCTGAGGCTAATTCTTGAACCGTAAGTCATAGACGCTAGATCTTGGCGGCATTCGTCTCAGCGCCTCGCAAATAGTATAGAAGCACTGTCTTTGACTTCTCTGGATGTTTCCCAGGCGAGCTATTGACAAGTAAATCCTAGACGCTCGATCTTGGTTATTTTCGCTTTCGCGGCTGGCAGCAAAGTTCAGAACCATGTTTCTGTGAATAACTCTTGAACCGTAAGTCACAGACGCTCGCTCTTGGCTGCATTCGTTTCAGCTCGTGGCAGCCAGTCTAAAAACACTATCTTGGACTTCTCTGGATGTTTCCCAGGCGAGCTATTGGCAGCATGTTCAGAACCACTGTTTCTGAGGCTAATTCTTGAACCGTAAGTCATAGACGCTCGATCTTGGCGGCATTCGTCTCAGCGCCTGGCAATTAGTATAGAAGCACTGTTTCCCACTGTTTCTGAGGCTAATTCTTGAACCGTAAGTCATAGACGCTAGATCTTGGCGGCATTCGTCTCAGCGCCTCGCAAATAGTATAGAAGCACTGTCTTTGACTTGTCTGGATGTTTCCCAGGCGAGCTATTGACAAGTAAATCCTAGACGCTCGATCTTGGTTATTTTCGCTTTCGCGGCTGGCAGCAAAGTTCAGAACCATGTTTCTGTGAATAACTCTTGAACCGTAAGTCACAGACGCTCGCTCTTGGCTGCATTCGTTTCAGCTCGTGGCAGCCAGTCTAAAAAACACTATCTTGGACTTCTCTGGATGTTTCCCAGGCGAGCTATTGGCAGCATGTTCAGAACCACTGTTTCTGAGGCTAATTCTTGAACCGTAAGTCTTAGACGCTCGATCTTGGCGCCATTCGTCTCAGCGCCTGGCAATTAGTATAGAAGCACTGTCTTTGACTTCTCTGGATGTTTCCCAGGCGAGCTATTGACAAGTAAATCCTAGACGCTCGATCTTGGTTATTTTCGCTTTCGCGGCTGGCAGCAAAGTTCAGAACCATGTTTCTGTGAATAACTCTTGAACCGTAAGTCACAGACGCTCGCTCTTGGCTGCATTCGTTTCAGCTCGTGGCAGCCAGTCTAAAAAACACTATCTTGGACTTCTCTGGATGTTTCCCAGGCGAGCTATTGGCAGCATGTTCAGAACCACTGTTTCTGAGGCTAATTCTTGAACCGTAAGTCATAGACGCTCGATCTTGGCGCCATTCGTCTCAGCGCCTGGCAATTAGTATAGAAGCACTGTTTCCCACTGTTTCTGAGGCTAATTCTTGAACCGTAAGTCATAGACGCTAGATCTTGGCGGCATTCGTCTCAGCGCCTGGCAATTAGTATAGAAGCACTGTCTTTGACTTCTCTGGATGTTTCCCAGGCGAGCTATTGACAAGTAAATCCTAGACGCTCGATCTTAGTTATTTTCGCTTTCGCGGCTGGCAGCAAAGTTCCGAACCATGTTTCTGTGAATAACTCTTGAACCGTAAGTCACAGACGCTCGCTCTTGGCTGCATTCGTTTCAGCTCGTGGCAGCCAGTCTAAAAAACACTATATTGGACTTCTCTGGATGTTTCCCAGGCGAGCTATTGGCAGCATGTTCAGAACCACTGTTTCTGAGGCTAATTCTTGAACCGTAAGTCATAGACGCTCGATCTTGGTGGCATTCGTCTCAGCGCCTGGCAATTAGTATAGAAGCACTGTTTCCCACTGTTTCTGAGGCTAATTCTTGAACCGTAGGTCATAGACGCTAGATCTTGGCGGCATTCGTCTCAGCGCCTCGCAAATAGTATAGAAGCACTGTCTTTGACTTCTCTGGATGTTTCCCAGGCGAGCTATTGACAAGTAAATCCTAGACGCTCGATCTTGGTTATTTTCGCTTTCGCGGCTGGCAGCAAAGTTCAGAACCATGTTTCTGTGAATAACTCTTGAACCGTAAGTCACAGACGCTCGCTCTTGGCTGCATTCGTTTCAGCTCGTGGCAGCCAGTCTAAAAAACACAATCTTGGACTTCTCTGGATGTTTCCCAGGCGAGCTATTGGCAGCATGTTCAGAACCACTGTTTCTGAGGCTAATTCTTGAACCGTAAGTCATAGACGCTCGATCTTGGCGGCATTCGTCTCAGCGCCTGGCAATTAGTATAGAAGCACTGTCTTTGACTTCTCTGGATGTTTCCCAGGCGAGCTATTGACAAGTAAATCCTAGACGCTCGATCTTGGTTATTTTCGCTTTCGCGGCTGGCAGCAAAGTTCAGAACCATGTTTCTGTGAATAACTCTTGAACCGTAAGTCACAGACGCTCGCTCTTGGCTGCATTCGTTTCAGCTCGTGGCAGCCAGTCTAAAAAACACTATCTTGTACTTCTCTGGATGTTTCCCAGGCGAGCTATTGGCAGCAGGTTCAGAACCACTGTTTCTGAGGCTAATTCTTGAACCGTAAGTCATAGACGCTCGATCTTGGCGCCATTCGTCTCAGCGCCTGGCAATTAGTATAGAAGCACTGTTTCCCACTGTTTCTGAGGCTAATTCTTGAACCGTAAGTCATAGACGCTAGATCTTGGCGGCATTCGTCTCAGCGCCTGGCAATTAGTATAGAAGCACTGTCTTTGACTTCTCTGGATGTTTCCCAGGCGAGCTATTGACAAGTAAATCCTAGACGCTCGATCTTAGTTATTTTCGCTTTCGCGGCTGGCAGCAAAGTTCAGAACCATGTTTCTGTGAATAACTCTTGAACCGTAAGTCACAGACGCTCGCTCTTGGCTGCATTCGTTTCAGCTCGTGGCAGCCAGTCTAAAAAACACTATATTGGACTTCTCTGGATGTTTCCCAGGCGAGCTATTGGCAGCATGTTCAGAACCACTGTTTCTGAGGCTAATTCTTGAACCGTAAGTCATAGACGCTCGATCTTGGTGGCATTCGTCTCAGCGCCTGGCAATTAGTATAGAAGCACTGTTTCCCACTGTTTCTGAGGCTAATTCTTGAACCGTAGGTCATAGACGCTAGATCTTGGCGGCATTCGTCTCAGCGCCTCGCAAATAGTATAGAAGCACTGTCTTTGACTTCTCTGGATGTTTCCCAGGCGAGCTATTGACAAGTAAATCCTAGACGCTCGATCTTAGTTATTTTCGCTTTCGCGGCTGGCAGCAAAGTTCAGAACCATGTTTCTGTGAATAACTCTTGAACCGTAAGTCACAGACGCTCGCTCTTGGCTGCATTCGTTTCAGCTCGTGGCAGCCAGTCTAAAAAACACTATCTTGGACTTCTCTGGATGTTTCCCAGGCGAGCTATTGGCAGCATGTTCAGAACCACTGTTTCTGAGGCTAATTCTTGAACCGTAAGTCATAGACGCTCGATCTTGGCGGCATTCGTCTCAGCGCCTGGCAATTAGTATAGAAGCACTGTTTCCCACTGTTTCTGAGGCTAATTCTTGAACCGTAAGTCATAGACGCTAGATCTTGGCGGCATTCGTCTCAGCGCCTCGCAAATAGTATAGAAGCACTGTCTTTGACTTCTCTGGATGTTTCCCAGGCGAGCTATTGACAAGTAAATCCTAGACGCTCGATCTTGGTTATTTTCGCTTTCGCGGCTGGCAGCAAAGTTCAGAACCATGTTTCTGTGAATAACTCTTGAACCATAAGTCACAGACGCTCGCTCTTGGCTGCATTCGTTTCAGCTCGTGGCAGCCAGTCTAAAAAACACTATCTTGGACTTCTCTGGATGTTTCCCAGGCGAGCTATTGGCAGCATGTTCAGAACCACTGTTTCTGAGGCTAATTCTTGAACCGTAAGTCTTAGACGCTCGATCTTGGCGCCATTCGTCTCAGCGCTTGGCAATTAGTATAGAAGCACTGTCTTTGACTTCTCTGGATGTTTCCCAGGCGAGCTATTGACAAGTAAATCCTAGACGCTCGATCTTGGTTATTTTCGCTTTCGCGGCTGGCAGCAAAGTTCAGAACCATGTTTCTGTGAATAACTCTTGAACCGTAAGTCACAGACGCTCGCTCTTGGCTGCATTCGTTTCAGCTCGTGGCAGCCAGTCTAAAAAACACTATCTTGGACTTCTCTGGATGTTTCCCAGGCGAGCTGTTGGCAGCATGTTCAGAACCACTGTTTCTGAGGCTAATTCTTGAACCGTAAGTCATAGACGCTCGATCTTGGCGCCATTCGTCTCAGCGCCTGGCAATTAGTATAGAAGCACTGTTTCCCACTGTTTCTGAGGCTAATTCTTGAACCGTAAGTCATAGACGCTAGATCTTGGCGGCATTCGTCTCAGCGCCTGGCAATTAGTATAGAAGCACTGTCTTTGACTTCTCTGGATGTTTCCCAGGCGAGCTATTGACAAGTAAATCCTAGACGCTCGATCTTAGTTATTTTCGCTTTCGCGGCTGGCAGCAAAGTTCAGAACCATGTTTCTGTGAATAACTCTTGAACCGTAAGTCACAGACGCTCGCTCTTGGCTGCATTCGTTTCAGCTCGTGGCAGCCAGTCTAATAAACACTATCTTGGACTTCTCTGGATGTTTCCCAGGCGAGCTATTGGCAGCATGTTCAGAACCACTGTTTCTGAGGCTAATTCTTGAACCGTAAGTCTTAGACGCTCGATCTTGGCGCCATTCGTCTCAGCGCCTGGCAATTAGTATAGAAGCACTGTTTCCCACTGTTTCTGAGGCTAATTCTTGAACCGTAGGTCATAGACGCTAGATCTTGGCGGCATTCGTCTCAGCGCCTCGCAAATAGTATAGAAGCACTGTCTTTGACTTCTCTGGATGTTTCCCAGGCGAGCTATTGACAAGTAAATCCTAGACGCTCGATCTTGGTTATTTTCGCTTTCGCGGCTGGCAGCAAAGTTCAGAACCATGTTTCTGTGAATAACTCTTGAACCGTAAGTCACAGACGCTCGCTCTTGGCTGCAATCGTTTCAGCTCGTGGCAGCCAGTCTAAAAAACACTATCTTGGACTTCTCTGGATGTTTCCCAGGCGAGCTATTGGCAGCATGTTCAGAACCACTGTTTCTGAGGCTAATTCTTGAACCGTAAGTCTTAGACGCTCGTTCTTGGCGCCATTCGTCTCAGCGCCTGGCAATTAGTATAGAAGCACTGTCTTTGACTTCTCTGGCTGTTTCCCAGGCGAGCTATTGACAAGTAAATCCTAGGCGCTCGATCTTAGTTATTTTCGCTTTCGCGGCTGGCAGCAAAGTTCAGAACCATGTTTCTGTGAATAACTCTTGAACCGTAAGTCACAGACGCTCGCTCTTGGCTGCATTCGTTTCAGCTCGTGGCAGCCAGTCTAAAAAACACTATCTTGGACTTCTCTGGATGTTTCCCAGGCGAGCTATTGGCAGCATGTTCAGAACCACTGTTTCTGAGGCTAATTCTTGAACCGTAAGTCTTAGACGCTCGATCTTGGCGCCATTCGTCTCAGCGCCTGGCAATTAGTATAGAAGCACTGTTTCCCACTGTTTCTGAGGCTAATTCTTGAACCGTAAGTCATAGACGCTAGATCTTGGCGGCATTCATCTCAGCGCCTGGCAATTAGTATAGAAGCACTGTCTTTGACTTCTCTGGATGTTTCCCAGGCGAGCTATTGACAAGTAAATCCTAGACGCTCGATCTTAGTTATTTTCGCTTTCGCGGCTGGCAGCAAAGTTCAGAACCATGTTTCTGTGAATAACTCTTGAACCGTAAGTCACAGACGCTCGCTCTTGGCTGCATTCGTTTCAGCTCGTGGCAGCCAGTCTAAAAAACACTATCTTGGACTTCTCTGGATGTTTCCCAGGCGAGCTATTGGCAGCATGTTCAGAACCACTGTTTCTGAGGCTAATTCTTGAACCGTAAGTCTTAGACGCTCGATCTTGGCGCCATTCGTCTCAGCGCCTGGCAATTAGTATAGAAGCACTGTTTCCCACTGTTTCTGAGGCTAATTCTTGAACCGTAAGTCATAGACGCTAGATCTTGGCGGCATTCGTCTCAGCGCCTGGCAATTAGTATAGAAGCACTGTCTTTGACTTCTCTGGATGTTTCCCAGGCGAGCTATTGACAAGAAAATCCTAGACGCTCGATATTAGTTATTTTCGCTTTCGCGGCTGGCAGCAAAGTTCAGAACCATGTTTCTGTGAATAACTCTTGAACCGTAAGTCACAGAAGCTCGCTCTTGGCTGCATTCGTTTCAGCTCGTGGCAGCCAGTCTAAAAAACACTATCTTGGACTTCTCTGGATGTTTCCCAGGCGAGCTATTGGCAGCATGTTCAGAACCACTGTTTCTGAGGCTAATTCTTGAACCGTAAGTCATAGACGCTCGATCTTGGTGGCATTCGTCTCAGCGCCTGGCAATTAGTATAGAAGCACTGTTTCCCACTGTTTCTGAGGCTAATTCTTGAACCGTAAGTCATAGACGCTCGATCTTGGTGGCATTCGTCTCAGCGCCTTGCAATTAGTATAGAAGCACTGTTTCCCACTGTTTCTGAGGCTAATTCTTGAACCGTAAGTCATAGACGCTAGATCTTGGCGGCATTCGTCTCAGCGCCTCGCAAATAGTATGGAAGCACTGTCTTTGACTTCTCTGTATGTTTCCCAGGCGAGCTATTGACAAGTAAATCCTAGACGCTCGATCTTGGTTATTTTCGCTTTCACGGCTGGCAGCAAAGTTCAGAACCATGTTTCTGTGAATAACTCTTGAACCGTAAGTCACAGACGCTCGCTCTTGGCTGCATTCGTTTCAGCTCGTGGCAGCCAGTCTAAAAAACACTATCTTGGACTTCTCTGGATGTTTCCCAGGCGAGCTATTGGCAGCATGTTCAGAACCACTGTTTCTGAGGCTAATTCTTGAACCGTAAGTCATAGACGCTCGATCTTGGTGGCATTCGTCTCAGCGCCTGGCAATTAGTATAGAAGCACTGTTTCCCACTGTTTCTGAGGCTAATTCTTGAACCGTAAGTCATAGACGCTAGATCTTGGCGGCATTCGTCTCAGCGCCTCGCAAATAGTATAGAAGCACTGTCTTTGACTTCTCTGGATGTTTCCCAGGCGAGCTATTGACAAGTAAATCCTAGACGCTCGATCTTGGTTATTTTCGCTTTCGCGGCTGGCAGCAAAGTTCAGAACCATGTTTCTGTGAATAACTCTTGAACCGTAAGTCACAGACGCTCGCTCTTGGCTGCATTCGTTTCAGCTCGTGGCAGCCAGTCTAAAAAACACTATCTTGGACTTCTCTGGATGTTTCCCAGGCGAGCTATTGGCAGCATGTTCAGAACCACTGTTTCTGAGGCTAATTCTTGAACCGTAAGTCTTAGACGCTCGATCTTGGCGGCATTCGTCTCAGCGCCTGGCAATTAGTATAGAAGCACTGTCTTTGACTTCTCTGGATGTTTCCCAGGCGAGCTATTGACAAGTAAATCCTAGACGCTCGATCTTGGTTATTTTCGCTTTCGCGGCTGGCAGCAAAGTTCAGAACCATGTTTCTGTGAATAACTCTTGAACCGTAAGTCACAGACGCTCGCTCTTGGCTGCATTCGTTTCAGCTCGTGGCAGCCAGTCTAAAAAACACAATCTTGGACTTCTCTGGATGTTTCCCAGGCGAGCTATTGGCAGCATGTTCAGAACCACTGTTTCTGAGGCTAATTCTTGAACCGTAAGTCATAGACGCTCGATCTTGGCGGCATTCGTCTCAGCGCCTGGCAATTAGTATAGAAGCACTGTCTTTGACTTCTCTGGATGTTTCCCAGGCGAGCTATTGACAAGTAAATCCTAGACGCTCGATCTTAGTTATTTTCGCTTTCGCGGCTGGCAGCAAAGTTCAGAACCATGTTTCTGTGAATAACTCTTGAACCGTAAGTCACAGACGCTCGCTCTTGGCTGCATTCGTTTCAGCTCGTGGCAGCCAGTCTAAAAAACACTATCTTGGACTTCTCTGGATGTTTCCCAGGCGAGCTATTGGCAGCATGTTCAGAACCACTGTTTCTGAGGCTAATTCTTGAACCGTAAGTCATAGACGCTCGATCTTGGCGGCATTCGTCTCAGCGCCTGGCAATTAGTATAGAAGCACTGTTTCCCACTGTTTCTGAGGCTAATTCTTGAACCGTAAGTCATAGACGCTAGATCTTGGCGGCATTCGTCTCAGCGCCTCGCAAATAGTATAGAAGCACTGTCTTTGACTTCTCTGGATGTTTCCCAGGCGAGCTATTGACAAGTAAATCCTAGACGCTCGATCTTGGTTATTTTCGCTTTCGCGGCTGGCAGCAAAGTTCAGAACCATGTTTCTGTGAATAACTCTTGAACCGTAAGTCACAGACGCTCGCTCTTGGCTGCATTCGTTTCAGCTCGTGGCAGCCAGTCTAAAAAACACTATCTTGGACTTCTCTGGATGTTTCCCAGGCGAGCTATTGGCAGCATGTTCAGAACCACTGTTTCTGAGGCTAATTCTTGAACCGTAAGTCTTAGACGCTCGATCTTGGCGGCATTCGTCTCAGCGCCTGGCAATTAGTATAGAAGCACTGTCTTTGACTTCTCTGGATGTTTCCGAGGCGAGCTATTGACAAGTAAATCCTAGACGCTCGATTTTGGTTATTTTCGCTTTCGCGGCTGGCAGCAAAGTTCAGAACCATGTTTCTGTGAATAACTCTTGAACCGTAAGTCACAGACGCTCGCTCTTGGCTGCCTTCGTTTCAGCTCGTGGCAGCCAGTCTAAAAAACACAATCTTGGACTTCTCTGGATGTTTCCCAGGCGAGCTATTGGCAGCATGTTCAGAACCACTGTTTCTGAGGCTAATTCTTGAACCGTAAGTCATAGACGCTCGATCTTGGCGGCATTCGTCTCAGCGCCTGGCAATTAGTATAGAAGCACTGTCTTTGACTTCTCTGGATGTTTCCCAGGCGAGCTATTGACAAGTAAATCCTAGACGCTCGATCTTAGTTATTTTCGCTTTCGCGGCTGGCAGCAAAGTTCAGAACCATGTTTCTGTGAATAACTCTTGAACCGTAAGTCACAGACGCTCGCTCTTGGCTGCATTCGTTTCAGCTCGTGGCAGCCAGTCTAAAAAACTCTATCTTGGACTTCTCTGGATGTTTCCCAGGCGAGCTATTGGCAGCATGTTCAGAACCACTGTTTCTGAGGCTAATTCTTGAACCGTAAGTCATAGACGCTCGATCTTGGCGGCATTCGTCTCAGCGCCTGGCAATTAGTATAGAAGCACTGTTTCCCACTGTTTCTGAGGCTAATTCTTGAACCGTAAGTCATAGACGCTAGATCTTGGCGGCATTCGTCTCAGCGCCTCGCAAATAGTATAGAAGCACTGTCTTTGACTTCTCTGGATGTTTCCCAGGCGAGCTATTGACAAGTAAATCCTAGACGCTCGATCTTGGTTATTTTCGCTTTCGCGGCTGGCAGCAAAGTTCAGAACCATGTTTCTGTGAATAACTCTTGAACCGTAAGTCACAGACGCTCGCTCTTGGCTGCATTCGTTTCAGCTCGTGGCAGCCAGTCTAAAAAACACTATCTTGGACTTCTCTGGATGTTTCCCAGGCGAGCTACTGGCAGCATGTCCAGAACCACTGTTTCTGAGGCTAATTCTTGAACCGTAAGTCTTAGACGCTCGATCGTGGCGCCATTCGTCTCAGCGCCTGGCAATTAGTATAGAAGCACTGTCTTTGACTTCTCTGGATGTTTCCCAGGCGAGCTATTGACAAGTAAATCCTAGACGCTCGATCTTGGTTATTTTCGCTTTCGCGGCTGGCAGCAAAGTTCAGAACCATGTTTCTGTGAATAACTCTTGAACCGTAAGTCACAGACGCTCGCTCTTGGCTGCATTCGTTTCAGCTCGTGGCAGCCAGTCTAAAAAACACTATCTTGGACTTCTCTGGATGTTTCCCAGGCGAGCTATTGGCAGCATGTTCAGAACCACTGTTTCTGAGGCTAATTCTTGAACCGTAAGTCATAGACGCTTGATCTTGGCGCCATTCGTCTCAGCGCCTGGCAATTAGTATAGAAGCACTGTTTCCCACTGTTTCTGAGGCTAATTCTTGAACCGTAAGCCATAGACGCTAGATCTTGGCGGCATTCGTCTCAGCGCCTGGCAATTAGTATAGAAGCACTGTCTTTGACTTCTCTAGATGTTTCCCAGGCGAGCTATTGACAAGTAAATCCTAGACGCTCGATCTTGGTTATTTTCGCTTTCGCGGCTGGCAGCAAAGTTCAGAACCATGTTTCTGTGAATAACTCTTGAACCGTAAGTCACAGACGCTCGCTCTTGGCTGCATTCGTTTCAGCTCGTGGCAGCCAGTCTAAAAAACACTATCTTGGACTTCTCTGGATGTTTCCCAGGCGAGCTATTGGCAGCATGTGTAGAAACACTGTTTCTGAGGCTAATTCTTGAACCGTAAGTCATAGACGCTCGATCTTGGTGGCATTCGTCTCAGCGCCTGGCAATTAGTATAGAAGCACTGTTGCCCACTGTTTCTGAGGCTAATTCTTGAACCGTAAGTCATAGACGCTAGATCTTGGCGGCATTCGTCTCAGCGCCTGGCAATTAGTATAGAAGCACTGTCTTTGACTTCTCTGGATGTTTCCCAGGCGAGCTATTGACAAGTAAATCCTAGACGCTCGATCTTGGTTATTTTCGCTTTCGCGGCTGGCAGCAAAGTTCAGAACCATGTTTCTGTGAATAACTCTTGAACCGTAAGTCACAGACGCTCGCTCTTGGCTGCATTCGTTTCAGCTCGTGGCAGCCAGTCTAAAAAACACTATCTTGGACTTCTCTGGATGTTTCCCAGGCGAGCTATTGGCAGCATGTTCAGAACCACTGTTTCTGAGGCTAATTCTTGAACCGTAAGTCATAGACTCTCGATCTTGGTGGCATTCGTCTCAGCGCCTGGCAATTAGTATAGAAGCACTGTTTCCCACTGTTTCTGAGGCTAATTCTTGAACCATAAGTCATAGACGCTAGATCTTGGCGGCATTCGTCTCAGCGCCTGGCAATTAGTGTAGAAGCACTGTCTTCGACTTCTCTGGATGTTTCCCAGGCGAGCTATTGACAAGTAAATCCTAGACGCTCGATCTTGGTTATTTTCGCTTTCGCGGCTGGCAGCAAAGTTCAGAACCATGTTTCTGTGAATAACTCTTGAACCGTAAGTCACAGACGCTCGCTCTTGGCTGCATTTGTTTCAGCTCGTGGCAGCCAGTCTAAAAAACACAATCTTGGACTTCTCTGGATGTTTCCCAGGCGAGCTATTGGCAGCATGTTCAGAACCACTGTTTCTGAGGCTAATTCTTGAACCGTAAGTCATAGACGCTCGATCTTGGCGGCATTCGTCTCAGCGCCTGGCAATTAGTATAGAAGCACTGTTTCCCACTGTTTCTGAGGCTAATTCTTGAACCGTAAGTCATAGACGCTAGATCTTGGCGGCATTCGTCTCAGCGCCTGGCAATTAGTATAGAAGCACTGTCTTTGACTTCTCTGGATGTTTCCCAGGCGAGCTATTGACAAGTAAATCCTAGACGCTCGATCTTAGTTATTTTCGCTTTCGCGGCTGGCAGCAAAGTTCAGAACCATGTTTCTGTGAATAACCCTTGAACCGTAAGTCACAGACGCTCGCTCTTGGCTGCATTCGTTTCAGCTCGTGGCAGCCAGTCTAAAAAACACTATCTTGGACTTCTCTGGATGTTTCCCAGGCGAGCTATTGGCAGCATGTTCAGAACCACTGTTTCTGAGGCTAATTCTTGAACCGTAAGTCATAGACGCTCGATCTTGGCGGCATTCGTCTCAGCGCCTGGCAATTAGTATAGAAGCACTGTTTCCCACTGTTTCTGAGGCTAATTCTTGAACCGTAAGTCATAGACGCTAGATCTTGGCGGCATTCGTCTCAGCGCCTGGCAATTAGTATAGAAGCACTGTCTTTGACTTCTCTGGATGTTTCCCAGGCGAGCTATTGACAAGTAAATCCTAGACGCTCGATCTTGGTTATTTTCGCTTTCGCGGCTGGCAGCAAAGTTCAGAACCATGTTTCTGTGAATAACTCTTGAACCGTAAGTCACAGACGCTCGCTCTTGGCTGCATTCGTTTCAGCTCGTGGCAGCCAGTCTAAAAAACACTATCTTGGACTTCTCTGGATGTTTCCCAGACGAGCTATTGGCAGCATGTTCAGAACCACTGTTTCTGAGGCTAATTCTTGAACCGTAAGTCTTAGACGCTCGATCTTGGCGCCATTCGTCTCAGCGCCTGGCAATTAGTATAGAAGCACTGTCTTTGACTTCTCTGGCTGTTTCCCAGGCGAGCTATTGACAAGTAAATCCTAGACGCTCGATCTTAGTTATTTTCGCTTTCGCGGCTGGCAGCAAAGTTCAGAACCATGTTTCTGTGAATAACTCTTGAACCGTAAGTCACAGACGCTCGCTCTTGGCTGCATTCGTTTCAGCTCGTGGCAGCCAGTCTAAAAAACACTATCTTGGACTTCTCTGGATGTTTCCCAGGCGAGCTATTGGCAGCATGTTCAGAACCACTGTTTCTGAGGCTAATTCTTGAACCGTAAGTCTTAGACGCTCGATCTTGGCGCCATTCGTTTCAGCGCCTGGCAATTAGTATAGAAGCACTGTTTCCCACTGTTTCTGAGGCTAATTCTTGAACCGTAAGTCATAGACGCTAGATCTTGGCGGCATTCGTCTCAGCGCCTGGCAATTAGTATAGAAGCACTGTCTTTGACTTCTCTGGATGTTTCCCAGGCGAGCTATTGACAAGTAAATCCTAGACGCTCGATCTTAGTTATTTTCGCTTTCGCGGCTGGCAGCAAAGTTCAGAACCATGTTTCTGTGAATAACTCTTGAACCGTAAGTCACAGACGCTCGCTCTTGGCTGCATTCGTTTCAGCTCGTGGCAGCCAGTCTAAAAAACACTATCTTGGACTTCTCTGGATGTTTCCCAGGCGAGCTATTGGCAGCATGTTCAGAACCACTGTTTCTGAGGCTAATTCTTGAACCGTAAGTCATAGACGCTCGATCTTGGTGGCATTCGTCTCAGCGCCTGGCAATTAGTATAGAAGCACTGTTTCCCACTGTTTCTGAGGCTAATTCTTGAACCGTAAGTCATAGACGCTAGATCTTGGCGGCATTCGTCTCAGCGCCTCGCAAATAGTATGGAAGCACTGTCTTTGACTTCTCTGGATGTTTCCCAGGCGAGCTATTGACAAGTAAATCCTAGACGCTCGATCTTGGTTATTTTCGCTTTCGCGGCTGGCAGCAAAGTTCAGAACCATGTTTCTGTGAATAACTCTTGAACCGTAAGTCACAGACGCTCGCTCTTGGCTGCATTCGTTTCAGCTCGTGGCAGCCAGTCTAAAAAACACTATCTTGGACTTCTCTGGATGTTTCCCAGACGAGCTATTGGCAGCATGTTCAGAACCACTGTTTCTGAGGCTAATTCTTGAACCGTAAGTCTTAGACGCTCGATCTTGGCGCCATTCGTCTCAGCGCCTGGCAATTAGTATAGAAGCACTGTCTTTGACTTCTCTGGCTGTTTCCCAGGCGAGCTATTGACAAGTAAATCCTAGACGCTCGATCTTAGTTATTTTCGCTTTCGCGGCTGGCAGCAAAGTTCAGAACCATGTTTCTGTGAATAACTCTTGAACCGTAAGTCACAGACGCTCGCTCTTGGCTGCATTCGTTTCAGCTCGTGGCAGCCAGTCTAAAAAACACTATCTTGGACTTCTCTGGATGTTTCCCAGGCGAGCTATTGGCAGCATGTTCAGAACCACTGTTTCTGAGGCTAATTCTTGAACCGTAAGTCATAGACGCTCGATCTTGGTGGCATTCGTCTCAGCGCCTGGCAATTAGTATAGAAGCACTGTTTCCCACTGTTTCTGAGGCTAATTCTTGAACCGTAAGTCATAGACGCTAGATCTTGGCGGCATTCGTCTCAGCGCCTCGCAAATAGTATAGAAGCACTGTCTTTGACTTCTCTGGATGTTTCCCAGGCGAGCTATTGACAAGTAAATCCTAGACGCTCGATCTTGGTTATTTTCGCTTTCGCGGCTGGCAGCAAAGTTCAGAACCATGTTTCTGTGAATAACTCTTGAACCGTAAGTCACAGACGCTCGCTCTTGGCTGCATTCGTTTCAGCTCGTGGCAGCCAGTCTAAAAAACACTATCTTGGACTTCTCTGGATGTTTCCCAGGCGAGCTATTGGCAGCATGTCCAGAACCACTGTTTCTGAGGCTAATTCTTGAACCGTAAGTCTTAGACGCTCGATCTTGGCGCCATTCGTCTCAGCGCCTGGCAATTAGTATAGAAGCACTGTCTTTGACTTCTCTGGATGTTTCCCAGGCGAGCTATTGACAAGTAAATCCTAGACGCTCGATCTTGGTTATTTTCGCTTTCGCGGCTGGCAGCAAAGTTCAGAACCATGTTTCTGTGAATAACTCTTGAACCGTAAGTCACAGACGCTCGCTCTTGGCTGCATTCGTTTCAGCTCGTGGCAGCCAGTCTAAAAAACACTATCTTGGACTTCTCTGGATGTTTCCCAGGCGAGCTATTGGCAGCATGTTCAGAACCACTGTTTCTGAGGCTAATTCTTGAACCGTAAGTCATAGACGCTTGATCTTGGCGCCATTCGTCTCAGCGCCTGGCAATTAGTATAGAAGCACTGTTTCCCACTGTTTCTGAGGCTAATTCTTGAACCGTAAGTCATAGACGCTAGATATTGGCGGCATTCGTCTCAGCGCCTGGCAATTAGTATAGAAGCACTGTCTTTGACTTCTCTAGATGTTTCCCAGGCGAGCTATTGACAAGTAAATCCTAGACGCTCGATCTTGGTTATTTTCGCTTTCGCGGCTGGCAGCAAAGTTCAGAACCATGTTTCTGTGAATAACTCTTGAACCGTAAGTCACAGACGCTCGCTCTTGGCTGCATTCGTTTCAGCTCGTGGCAGCCAGTCTAAAAAACACTTTCTTGGACTTCTCTGGATGTTTCCCAGGCGAGCTATTGGCAGCATGTTCAGAACCACTGTTTCTGAGGCTAATTCTTGAACCGTAAGTCATAGACGCTCGATCTTGGTGGCATTCGTCTCAGCGCCTGGCAATTAGTATAGAAGCACTGTTGCCCACTGTTTCTGAGGCTAATTCTTGAACCGTAAGTCATAGACGCTAGATCTTGGCGGCATTCGTCTCAGCGCCTGGCAATTAGTAAAGAAGCACTGTCTTTGACTTCTCTGGATGTTTCCCAGGCGAGCTATTGACAAGTAAATCCTAGACGCTCGATCTTGGTTATTTTCGCTTTCGCGGCTGGCAGCAAAGTTCAGAACCATGTTTCTGTGAATAACTCTTGAACCGTAAGTCACAGACGCTCGCTCTTGGCTGCATTCGTTTCAGCTCGTGGCAGCCAGTCTAAAAAACACTATCTTGGACTTCTCTGGATGTTTCCCAGGCGAGCTATTGGCAGCATGTTCAGAACCACTGTTTCTGAGGCTAATTCTTGAACCGTAAGTCATAGACGCTCGATCTTGGCGGCATTCGTCTCAGCGCCTGGCAATTAGTATAGAAGCACTGTTTCCCACTGTTTCTGAGGCTAATTCTTGAACCGTAAGTCATAGACACTAGATCTTGGCGGCATTCGTCTCAGCGCCTGGCAATTAGTATAGAAGCACTGTCTTTGACTTCTCTGGATGTTTCCCAGGCGAGCTATTGACAAGTAAATCCTAGACGCTCGATCTTAGTTATTTTCGCTTTCGCGGCTGGCAGCAAAGTTCAGAACCATGTTTCTGTGAATAACTCTTGAACCGTAAGTCACAGACGCTCGCTCTTGGCTGCATTCGTTTCAGCTCGTGGCAGCCAGTCTAAAAAACACTATATTGGACTTCTCTGGATGTTTCCCAGGCGAGCTATTGGCAGCATGTTCAGAACCACTGTTTCTGAGGCTAATTCTTGAACCGTAAGTCATAGACGCTCGATCTTGGTGGCATTCGTCTCAGCGCCTGGCAATTAGTATAGAAGCACTGTTTCCCACTGTTTCTGAGGCTAATTCTTGAACCGTAGGTCATAGACGCTAGATCTTGGCGGCATTCGTCTCAGCGCCTCGCAAATAGTATAGAAGCACTGTCTTTGACTTCTCTGGATGTTTCCCAGGCGAGCTATTGACAAGTAAATCCTAGACGCTCGATCTTGGTTATTTTCGCTTTCGCGGCTGGCAGCAAAGTTCAGAACCATGTTTCTGTGAATAACTCTTGAACCGTAAGTCACAGACGCTCGCTCTTGGCTGCATTCGTTTCAGCTCGTGGCAGCCAGTCTAAAAAACACTATCTTGGACTTCTCTGGATGTTTCCCAGACGAGCTATTGGCAGCATGTTCAGAACCACTGTTTCTGAGGCTAATTCTTGAACCGTAAGTCTTAGACGCTCGATCTTGGCGCCATTCGTCTCAGCGCCTGGCAATTAGTATAGAAGCACTGTCTTTGACTTCTCTGGCTGTTTCCCAGGCGAGCTATTGACAATTAAATCCTAGACGCTCGATCTTAGTTATTTTCGCTTTCGCGGCTGGCAGCAAAGTTCAGAACCATGTTTCTGTGAATAACTCTTGAACCGTAAGTCACAGACGCTCGCTCTTGGCTGCATTCGTTTCAGCTCTGTGGCAGCCAGTCTAAAAAACAACTATCTTGGACTTCTCTGGATGTTTCCCAGGCGAGCTATTGGCAGCATGTTCAGAACCACTGTTTCTGAGGCTAATTCTTGAACCGTAAGTCATAGACGCTCGATCTTGGTGGCATTCGTCTCAGCACCTGGCAATTAGTATAGAAGCACTGTTTCCCACTGTTTCTGAGGCTAATTCTTGAACCGTAAGTGATAGACGCTAGATCTTGGCGGCATTCGTCTCAGCGCCTCGCAAATAGTATGGAAGCACTGTCTTTGACTTCTCTGGGATGTTTCCCAGGCGAGCTATTGACAAGTAAATCCTAGACGCTCGATCTTGGTTATTTTCGCTTTCGCGGCTGGCAGCAAAGTTCAGAACCATGTTTCTGTGAATAAACTCTTGAACCGTAAGTCACAGACGCTCGCTCTTGGCTGCATTCGTTTCAGCTCGTGGCAGCCAGTCTAAAAAACACTATCTTGGACTTCTCTGGATGTTTCCCAGGCGAGCTATTGGCAGCATGTTCAGAACCACTGTTTCTGAGGCTAATTCTTGAACCGTAAGTCTTAGACGCTCGATCTTGGCGCCATTCGTCTCAGCGCCTGGCAATTAGTATAGAAGCACTGTCTTTGACTTCTCTGGCTGTTTCCCAGGCGAGCTATTGACAAGTAAATCCTAGACGCTCGATCTTAGTTATTTTCGCTTTCGCGGCTTGCAGCAAAGTTCAGAACCATGTTTCTGTGAATAACTCTTGAACCGTAAGTCACAGACGCTCGCTCTTGGCTGCATTCGTTTCAGCTCGTGGCAGCCAGTCTAAAAACACTATCTTGGACTTCTCTGGATGTTTCCCAGGCGAGCTATTGGCAGCATGTTCAGAACCACTGTTTCTGAGGCTAATTCTTGAACCGTAAGTCTTAAGACGCTCGATCTTGGCGCCATTCGTCTCAGCGCCTGGCAATTAGTATAGAAGCACTGTTTCCCACTGTTTCTGAGGCTAATTCTTGAACCGTAAGTCATAGACGCTAGATCTTGGCGGCATTCGTCTCAGCGCCTGGCAATTAGTATAGAAGCACTGTCTTTGACTTCTCTGGATGTTTCCCAGGCGAGCTATTGACAAGTAAATCCTAGACGCTCGATATTAGTTATTTTCGCTTTCGCGGCTGGCAGCAAAGTTCAGAACCATGTTTCTGTGAATAACTCTTGAACCGTAAGTCACAGACGCTCGCTCTTGGCTGCAATCGTTTCAGCTCGTGGCAGCCAGTCTAAAAAACACTATCTTGGACTTCTCTGGATGTTTCCCAGGCGAGCTATTGGCAGCATGTTCAGAACCACTGTTTCTGAGGCTAATTCTTGAACCGTAAGTCATAGAAGCTCGATCTTGGTGGCATTCGTCTCAGCGCCTGGCAATTAGTATAGAAGCACTGTTTCCCACTGTTTCTGAGGCTAATTCTTGAACCGTAAGTCATAGACGCTAGATCTTGGCGGCATTCGTCTCAGCGCCTCGCAAATAGTATAGAAGCACTGTCTTTGACTTCTCTGGATGTTTCCCAGGCGAGCTATTGACAAGTAAATCCTAGACGCTCGATCTTGGTTATTTTCGCTTTCGCGGCTGGCCTCAAAGTTCAGAACCATGTTTCTGTGAATAACTCTTGAACCGTAAGTCACAGACGCTCGCTCTTGGCTGCATTCGTTTCAGCTCGTGGCAGCCAGTCTAAAAAACACTATCTTGGACTTCTCTGGATGTTTCCCAGGTGAGCTATTGGCAGCATGTTCAGAATCACTGTTTCTGAGGCTAATTCTTGATCCGTAAGTCTTAGACGCTCGATCTTGGCGGCATTCGTCTCAGCGCCTGGCAATTAGTATAGAAGCACTGTTTCCCACTGTTTCTGAGGCTAATTCTTGAACCATAAGTCATAGACGCTAGATCTTGGCGGCATTCGTCTCAGCGCCTGGCAATTAGTATAGAAGCACTGTTTCCCACTGTTTCTGAGACTAATTCTTGAACCGTAAGTCATAGACGCTAGATCTTGGCGGCATTCGTCTCAGCGCCTGGCAATTAGTATAGAAGCACTGTCTTTGACTTCTCTGGATGTTTCCCAGGCGAGCTATTGGCAGCATGTTCAGAACCACTGTTTCTGAGGCTAATTCTTGAACCGTAAGTCTTAGACGCCCGATCTTGGCGGCATTCGTCTCAGCGCCTGGCAATTAGTATAGAAGCACTGTCTTTGACTTCTCTGGATGTTTCCCAGGCGAGCTATTGACAAGTAAATCCTAGACGCTCGATCTTGGTTATTTTCGCTTTCGCGGCTGGCAGCAAAGTTCAGAACCATGTCTCTGTGAATAACTCTTGAACCGTAAGTCACAGACGCTCGCTCTTGGCTGCATTCGTTTCAGCTCGTGGCAGCCAGTCTAAAAAACACAATCTTGGACTTCTCTGGATGTTTCCCAGGCGAGCTATTGGCAGCATGTTCAGAACCACTGTTTCTGAGGCTAATTCTTGAACCGTAAGTCATAGACGCTCGATCTTGGCGGCATTCGTCTCAGCGCCTGGCAATTAGTATAGAAGCACTGTCTTTGACTTCTCTGGATGTTTCCCAGGCGAGCTATTGACAAGTAAATCCTAGACGCTCGATCTTAGTTATTTTCGCTTTCGCGGCTGGCAGCAAAGTTCAGAACCATGTTTCTGTGAATAACTCTTGAACCGTAAGTCACAGACGCTCGCTCTTGGCTGCATTCGTTTCAGCTCGTGGCAGCCAGTCTAAAAAACACTATCTTGGACTTCTCTGGATGTTTCCCAGGCGAGCTATTGGCAGCATGTTCAGAACCACTGTTTCTGAGGCTAATTCTTGAACCGTAAGTCATAGACGCTCGATCTTGGCGGCATTCGTCTCAGCGCCTGGCAATTAGTATAGAAGCACTGTTTCCCACTGTTTCTGAGGCTAATTCTTGAACCGTAAGTCATAGACGCTAGATCTTGGCGGCATTCGTCTCAGCGCCTCGCAAATAGTATAGAAGCACTGTCTTTGACTTCTCTGGATGTTTCCCAGGCGAGCTATTGACAAGTAAATCCTAGACGCTCGATCTTGGTTATTTTCGCTTTCGCGGCTGGCAGCAAAGTTCAGAACCATGTTTCTGTGAATAACACTTGAACCGTAAGTCACAGACGCTCGCTCTTGGCTGCATTCGTTTCAGCTCGTGGCAGCCAGTCTAAAAAACACTATCTTGGACTTCTCTGGATGTTTCCCAGGCGAGCTATTGGCAGCATGTTCAGAACCACTGTTTCTGAGGCTAATTCTTGAACCGTAAGTCTTAGACGCTCGATCTTGGCGCCATTCGTCTCAGCGCCTGGCAATTAGTATAGAAGCACTGTCTTTGACTTCTCTGGATGTTTCCCAGGCGAGCTATTGACAAGTAAATCCTAGACGCTCGATCTTGGTTATTTTCGCTTTCGCGGCTGGCAGCAAAGTTCAGAACCATGTTTCTGTGAATAACTCTTGAACCGTAAGTCACAGACGCTCGCTCTTGGCTGCATTCGTTTCAGCTCGTGGCAGCCAGTCTAAAAAACACTATCTTGGACTTCTCTGGATGTTTCCCAGGCGAGCTATTGGCAGCATGTTCAGAACCACTGTTTCTGAGGCTAATTCTTGAACCGTAAGTCATAGACGCTCGATCTTGGTGGCATTCGTCTCAGCGCCTGGCAATTAGTATAGAAGCACTGTTGCCCTCTGTTTCTGAGGCTAATTCTTGAACCGTAAGTCATAGACGCTAGATCTTGGCGGCATTCGTCTCAGCGCCTGGCAATTAGTATAGAAGCACTGTCTTTGACTTCTCTGGATGTTTCCCAGGCGAGCTATTGACAAGTAAATCCTAGACGCTCGATCTTGGTTATTTTCGCTTTCGCGGCTGGCAGCAAAGTTCAGAACCATGTTTCTGTGAATAACTCTTGAACCGTAAGTCACAGACGCTCGCTCTTGGCTGCATTTGTTTCAGCTCGTGGCAGCCAGTCTAAAAAACACTATCTTGGACTTCTCTGGATGTTTCCCAGGCGAGCTATTGGCAGCATGTTCAGAACCACTGTTTCTGAGGCTAATTCTTGAACCGTAAGTCATAGACTCTCGATCTTGGTGGCATTCGTCTCAGCGCCTGGCAATTAGTATAGAAGCACTGTTTCCCACTGTTTCTGAGGCTAACTCTTGAACCATAAGTCATAGACGCTAGATCTTGGCGGCATTCGTCTCAGCGCCTGGCAATTAGTGTAGAAGCACTGTCTTTGACTTCTCTGGATGTTTCCCAGGCGAGCTATTGACAAGTAAATCCTAGACGCTCGATCTTGGTTATTTTCGCTTTCGCGGCTGGCAGCAAAGTTCAGAACCATGTTTCTGTGAATAACTCTTGAACCGTAAGTCACAGACGCTCGCTCTTGGCTGCATTCGATTCAGCTCGTGGCAGCCAGTCTAAAAAACACTATCTTGGACTTCTCTGGATGTTTCCCAGGCGAGCTATTGGCAGCATGTTCAGAACCACTGTTTCTGAGGCTAATTCTTGAACCGTAAGTCATAGACGCTCGATCTTGGTGGCATTCGTCTCAGCGCCTGGCAATTAGTATAGAAGCACTGTTGCCCACTGTTTCTGAGGCTAATTCTTGAACCGTAGGTCATAGACGCTAGATCTTGGCGGCATTCGTCTCAGCGCCTGGCAATTAGTATAGAAGCACTGTCTTTGACTTCTCTGGATGTTTCCCAGGCGAGCTATTGACAAGTAAATCCTAGACGCTCGATCTTGGTTATTTTCGCTTTCGCGGCTGGCAGCAAAGTTCAGAACCATGTTTCTGTGAATAACTCTTGAACCGTAAGTCACAGACGCTCGCTCTTGGCTGCATTCGTTTCAGCTCGTGGCAGCCAGTCTAAAAAACACTATCTTGGACTTCTCTGGATGTTTCCCAGGCGAGCTATTGGCAGCATGTTCAGAACCACTGTTTCTGAGGCTAATTCTTGAACCGTAAGTCATAGACTCTCGATCTTGGTGGCATTCGTCTCAGCGCCTGGCAATTAGTATAGAAGCACTGTTTCCCACTGTTTCTGAGGCTAACTCTTGAACCATAAGTCATAGACGCTAGATCTTGGCGGCATTCGTCTCAGCGCCTGGCAATTAGTGTAGAAGCACTGTCTTTGACTTCTCTGGATGTTTCCCAGGCGAGCTATTGACAAGTAAATCCTAGACGCTCGATCTTGGTTATTTTCGCTTTCGCGGCTGGCAGCAAAGTTCAGAACCATGTTTCTGTGAATAACTCTTGAACCGTAAGTCACAGACGCTCGCTCTTGGCTGCATTCGATTCAGCTCGTGGCAGCCAGTCTAAAAAACACTATCTTGGACTTCTCTGGATGTTTCCCAGGCGAGCTATTGGCAGCATGTTCAGAACCACTGTTTCTGAGGCTAATTCTTGAACCGTAAGTCATAGACGCTCGATCTTGGCGGCATTCGTCTCAGCGCCTGGCAATTAGTATAGAAGCACTGTTTCCCACTGTTTCTGAGGCTAATTCTTGAACCGTAAGTCATAGACGCTAGATCTTGGCGGCATTCGTCTCAGCGCCTGGCAATTAGTATAGAAGCACTGTCTTTGACTTCTCTGGATGTTTCCCAGGCGAGCTATTGACAAGTAAATCCTAGACGCTCGATCTTGGTTATTTTCGCTTTCGCGGCTGGCAGCAAAGTTCAGAACCATGTTTCTGTGAATAACTCTTGAACCGTAAGTCACAGACGCTCGCTCTTGGCTGCATTCGTTTCAGCTCGTGGCAGCCAGTCTAAAAAACACTATATTGGACTTCTCTGGATGTTTCCCAGGCGAGCTATTGGCAGCATGTTCAGAACCACTGTTTCTGAGGCTAATTCTTGAACCGTAAGTCATAGACGCTCGATCTTGGTGGCATTCGTCTCAGCGCCTGGCAATTAGTATAGAAGCACTGTTTCCCACTGTTTCTGAGGCTAATTCTTGAACCGTAGGTCATAGACGCTAGATCTTGGCGGCATTCGTCTCAGCGCCTCGCAAATAGTATAGAAGCACTGTCTTTGACTTCTCTGGATGTTTCCCAGGCGAGCTATTGACAAGTAAATCCTAGACGCTCGATCTTGGTTATTTTCGCTTTCGCGGCTGGCAGCAAAGTTCAGAACCATGTTTCTGTGAATAACTCTTGAACCGTAAGTCACAGACGCTCGCTCTTGGCTGCATTCGTTTCAGCTCGTGGCAGCCAGTCTAAAAAACACTATCTTGGACTTCTCTGGATGTTTCCCAGACGAGCTATTGGCAGCATGTTCAGAACCACTGTTTCTGAGGCTAATTCTTGAACCGTAAGTCTTAGACGCTCGATCTTGGCGCCATTCGTCTCAGCGCCTGGCAATTAGTATAGAAGCACTGTCTTTGACTTCTCTGGCTGTTTCCCAGGCGAGCTATTGACAAGTAAATCCTAGACGCTCGATCTTAGTTATTTTCGCTTTCGCGGCTGGCAGCAAAGTTCAGAACCATGTTTCTGTGAATAACTCTTGAACCGTAAGTCACAGACGCTCGCTCTTGGCTGCATTCGTTTCAGCTCGTGGCAGCCAGTCTAAAAAACACTATCTTGGACTTCTCTGGATGTTTCCCAGGCGAGCTATTGGCAGCATGTTCAGAACCACTGTTTCTGAGGCTAATTCTTGAACCGTAAGTCTTAGACGCTCGATCTTGGCGCCATTCGTTTCAGCGCCTGGCAATTAGTATAGAAGCACTGTTTCCCACTGTTTCTGAGGCTAATTCTTGAACCGTAAGTCATAGACGCTAGATCTTGGCGGCATTCGTCTCAGCGCCTGGCAATTAGTATAGAAGCACTGTCTTTGACTTCTATGGATGTTTCCCAGGCGAGCTATTGACAAGTAAATCCTAGACGCTCGATCTTAGTTATTTTCGCTTTCGCGGCTGGCAGCAAAGTTCAGAACCATGTTTCTGTGAATAACTCTTGAACCGTAAGTCACAGACGCTCGCTCTTGGCTGCATTCGTTTCAGCTCGTGGCAGCCAGTCTAAAAAACACTATCTTGGACTTCTCTGGATGTTTCCCAGGCGAGCTATTGGCAGCATGTTCAGAACCACTGTTTCTGAGGCTAATTCTTGAACCGTAAGTCATAGACGCTCGATCTTGGTGGCATTCGTCTCAGCGCCTGGCAATTAGTATAGAAGCACTGTTTCCCACTGTTTCTGAGGCTAATTCTTGAACCGTAAGTGATAGACGCTAGATCTTGGCGGCATTCGTCTCAGCGCCTCGCAAATAGTATGGAAGCACTGTCTTTGACTTCTCTGGATGTTTCCCAGGCGAGCTATTGACAAGTAAATCCTAGACGCTCGATCTTGGTTATTTTCGCTTTCGCGGCTGGCAGCAAAGTTCAGAACCATGTTTCTGTGAATAACTCTTGAACCGTAAGTCACAGACGCTCGCTCTTGGCTGCATTCGTTTCAGCTCGTGGCAGCCAGTCTAAAAAACACTATCTTGGACTTCTCTGGATGTTTCCCAGGCGAGCTATTGGCAGCATGTTCAGAACCACTGTTTCTGAGGCTAATTCTTGAACCGTAAGTCTTAGACGCTCGATCTTGGCGCCATTCGTCTCAGCGCCTGGCAATTAGTATAGAAGCACTGTCTTTGACTTCTCTGGCTGTTTCCCAGGCGAGCTATTGACAAGTAAATCCTAGACGCTCGATCTTAGTTATTTTCGCTTTCGCGGCTTGCAGCAAAGTTCAGAACCATGTTTCTGTGAATAACTCTTGAACCGTAAGTCACAGACGCTCGCTCTTGGCTGCATTCGTTTCAGCTCGTGGCAGCCAGTCTAAAAAACACTATCTTGGACTTCTCTGGATGTTTCCCAGGCGAGCTATTGGCAGCATGTTCAGAACCACTGTTTCTGAGGCTAATTCTTGAACCGTAAGTCTTAAGACGCTCGATCTTGGCGCCATTCGTCTCAGCGCCTGGCAATTAGTATAGAAGCACTGTTTCCCACTGTTTCTGAGGCTAATTCTTGAACCGTAAGTCATAGACGCTAGATCTTGGCGGCATTCGTCTCAGCGCCTGGCAATTAGTATAGAAGCACTGTCTTTGACTTCTCTGGATGTTTCCCAGGCGAGCTATTGACAAGTAAATCCTAGACGCTCGATATTAGTTATTTTCGCTTTCGCGGCTGGCAGCAAAGTTCAGAACCATGTTTCTGTGAATAACTCTTGAACCGTAAGTCACAGACGCTCGCTCTTGGCTGCATTTGTTTCAGCTCGTGGCAGCCAGTCTAAAAAACACTATCTTGGACTTCTCTGGATGTTTCCCAGGCGAGCTATTGGCAGCATGTTCAGAACCACTGTTTCTGAGGCTAATTCTTGAACCGTAAGTCATAGACGCTCGATCTTGGTGGCATTCGTCTCAGCGCCTGGCAATTAGTATAGAAGCACTGTTTCCCACTGTTTCTGAGGCTAATTCTTGAACCGTAAGTCATAGACGCTAGATCTTGGCGGCATTCGTCTCAGCGCCTCGCAAATAGTATAGAAGCACTGTCTTTGACTTCTCTGGATGTTTCCCAGGCGAGCTATTGACAAGTAAATCCTAGACGCTCGATCTTGGTTATTTTCGTTTTCGCGGCTGGCCTCAAAGTTCAGAACCATGTTTCTGTGAATAACTCTTGAACCGTAAGTCACAGACGCTCGCTCTTGGCTGCATTCGTTTCAGCTCGTGGCAGCCAGTCTAAAAAACACTATCTTGGACTTCTCTGGATGTTTCCCAGGTGAGCTATTGGCAGCATGTTCAGAATCACTGTTTCTGAGGCTAATTCTTGAACCGTAAGTCTTAGACGCTCGATCTTGGCGGCATTCGTCTCAGCGCCTGGCAATTAGTATAGAAGCACTGTTTCCCACTGTTTCTGAGGCTAATTCTTGAACCATAAGTCATAGACGCTAGATCTTGGCGGCATTCGTCTCAGCGCCTGGCAATTAGTATAGAAGCACTGTTTCCCACTGTTTCTGAGACTAATTCTTGAACCGTAAGTCATAGACGCTAGATCTTGGCGGCATTCGTCTCAGCGCCTGGCAATTAGTATAGAAGCACTGTCTTTGACTTCTCTGGATGTTTCCCAGGCGAGCTATTGACAAGTAAATCCTAGACGCTCGATCTTGGTTATTTTCGCTTTCGCGGCTGGCAGCAAAGTTCAGAACCATGTTTCTGTGAATAACTCTTGAACCGTAAGTCACAGACGCTCGCTCTTGGCTGCATTCGTTTCAGCTCGTGGCAGCCAGTCTAAAAAACACTATCTTGGACTTCTCTGGATGTTTCCCAGGCGAGCTATTGGCAGCATGTTCAGAACCACTGTTTCTGAGGCTAATTCTTGAACCGTAAGTCTTAGACGCTCGATCTTGGCGCCATTCGTCTCAGCGCCTGGCAATTAGTATAGAAGCACTGTCTTTGACTTCTCTGGATGTTTCCCAGGCGAGCTATTGACAAGTAAATCCTAGACGCTCGATCTTGGTTATTTTCGCTTTCGCGGCTGGCAGCAAAGTTCAGAACCATGTTTCTGTGAATAACTCTTGAACCGTAAGTCACAGACGCTCGCTCTTGGCTGCATTCGTTTCAGCTCGTGGCAGCCAGTCTAAAAAACACTATCTTGGACTTCTCTGGATGTTTCCCAGGCGAGCTATTGGCAGCATGTTCAGAACCACTGTTTCTGAGGCTAATTCTTGAACCGTAAGTCATAGACGCTCGATCTTGGTGGCATTCGTCTCAGCGCCTGGCAATTAGTATAGAAGCACTGTTGCCCACTGTTTCTGAGGCTAATTCTTGAACCGTAAGTCATAGACGCTAGATCTTGGCGGCATTCGTCTCAGCGCCTGGCAATTAGTATAGAAGCACTGTCTTTGACTTCTCTGGATGTTTCCCAGGCGAGCTATTGACAAGTAAATCCTAGACGCTCGATCTTGGTTATTTTCGCTTTCGCGGCTGGCAGCAAAGTTCAGAACCATGTTTCTGTGAATAACTCTTGAACCGTAAGTCACAGACACTCGCTCTTGGCTGCATTCGATTCAGCTCGTGGCAGCCAGTCTAAAAAACACTATCTTGGACTTCTCTGGATGTTTCCCAGGCGAGCTATTGGCAGCATGTTCAGAACCACTGTTTCTGAGGCTAATTCTTGAACCGTAAGTCATAGACGCTCGATCTTGGCGGCATTCGTCTCAGCGCCTGGCAATTAGTATAGAAGCACTGTTTCCCACTGTTTCTGAGGCTAATTCTTGAACCGTAAGTCATAGACGCTAGATCTTGGCGGCATTCGTCTCAGCGCCTGACAATTAGTATAGAAGCACTGTCTTTGACTTCTCTGGATGTTTCCCAGGCGAGCTATTGACAAGTAAATCCTAGACGCTCGATCTTGGTTATTTTCGCTTTCGCGGCTGGCCTCAAAGTTCAGAACCATGTTTCTGTGAATAACTCTTGAACCGTAAGTCACAGACGCTCGCTCTTGGCTGCATTCGATTCAGCTCGTGGAAACCAGTCTAAAAAACACTATCTTGGACTTCTCTGGATGTTTCCCAGGCGAGCTATTGGCAGCATGTTCAGAACCACTGTTTCTGAGGCTAATTCTTGAACCGTAAGTCATAGACGCTCGATCTTGGCGGCATTCGTCTCAGCGCCTGGCAATTAGTATAGAAGCACTGTTTCCCACTGTTTCTGAGGCTAATTCTTGAACCGTAAGTCATAGACGCTAGATCTTGGCGGCATTCGTCTCAGCGCCTCGCAAATAGTATAGAAGCACTGTCTTTGACTTCTCTGGATGTTTCCCAGGCGAGCTATTGACAAGTAAATCCTAGACGCTCGATCTTGGTTATTTTCGCTTTCGCGGCTGGCAGCAAAGTTCAGAACCATGTTTCTGTGAATAACTCTTGAACCGTAAGTCACAGACGCTCGCTCTTGGCTGCATTCGTTTCAGCTCGTGGCAGCCAGTCTAAAAAACACTATCTTGGACTTCTCTGGATGTTTCCCAGGCGAGCTATTGGCAGCATGTTCAGAACCACTGTTTCTGAGGCTAATTCTTGAACCGTAAGTCATAGACGCTCGATCTTGGTGGCATTCGTCTCAGCGCCTGGCAGTTAGTATAGAAGCACTGTCTTTGACTTCTCTGGATGTTTCCCAGGCGAGCTATTGACAAGTAAATCCTAGACGCTCGATCTTGGTTATTTTCGCTTTCGCGGCTGGCAGCAAAGTTCAGAACCATGTTTCTGTGAATAACTCTTGAACCGTAAGTCACAGACGCTCGCTCTTGGCTGCATTCGTTTCAGCTCGTGGCAGCCAGTCTAAAAAACACTATCTTGGACTTCTCTGGATGTTTCCCAGGCGAGCTATTGGCAGCATGTTCAGAACCACTGTTTCTGAGGCTAATTCTTGAACCGTAAGTCATAGACGCTCGATCTTGGTGGCATTCGTCTCAGCGCCTGGCAATTAGTATAGAAGCACTGTTGCCCACTGTTTCTGAGGCTAATTCTTGAACCGTAAGTCATAGACGCTAGATCTTGGCGGCATTCGTCTCAGCGCCTGGCAATTAGTATAGAAGCACTGTCTTTGACTTCTCTGGATGTTTCCCAGGCGAGCTATTGACAAGTAAATCCTAGACGCTCGATCTTGGTTATTTTCGCTTTCGCGGCTGGCAGCAAAGTTCAGAACCATGTTTCTGTGAATAACTCTTGAACCGTAAGTCACAGACGCTCGCTCTTGGCTGCATTCGTTTCAGCTCGTGGCAGCCAGTCTAAAAAACACTATCTTGGACTTCTCTGGATGTTTCCCAGGCGAGCTATTGGCAGCATGTTCAGAACCACTGTTTCTGAGGCTAATTCTTGAACCGTAAGTCATAGACTCTCGATCTTGGTGGCATTCGTCTCAGCGCCTGGCAATTAGTATAGAAGCACTGTTTCCCACTGTTTCTGAGGCTAATTCTTGAACCGTAAGTCATAGACGCTAGATCTTGGCGGCATTCGTCTCAGCGCCTGGCAATTAGTATAGAAGCACTGTCTTTGACTTCTCTGGATGTTTCCCAGGCGAGCTATTGACAAGTAAATCCTAGACGCTCGATCTTAGTTATTTTCGCTTTCGCGGCTGGCAGCAAAGTTCAGAACCATGTTTCTGTGAATAACTCTTGAACCGTAAGTCACAGACGCTCGCTCTTGGCTGCATTCGTTTCAGCTCGTGGCAGCCAGTCTAAAAAACACTATCTTGGACTTCTCTGGATGTTTCCCAGGCGAGCTATTGGCAGCATGTTCAGAACCACTGTTTCTGAGGCTAATTCTTGAACCGTAAGTCTTAGACGCTCGATCTTGGCGCCATTCGTCTCAGCGCCTGGCAATTAGTATAGAAGCACTGTTTCCCACTGTTTCTGAGGCTAATTCTTGAACCGTAAGTCATAGACGCTAGATCTTGGCGGCATTCGTCTCAGCGCCTGGCAATTAGTGTAGAAGCACTGTCTTTGACTTCTCTAGATGTTTCCCAGGCGAGCTATTGACAAGTAAATCCTATACGCTCGATCTTGGTTATTTTCGCTTTCGCGGCTGGCAGCAAAGTTCAGAACCATGTTTCTGTGAATAACTCTTGAACCGTAAGTCACAGACGCTCGCTCTTGGCTGCATTCGTTTCAGCTCGTGGCAGCCAGTCTAAAAAACACTATCTTGGACTTCTCTGGATGTTTCCCAGGCGAGCTATTGGCAGCATGTTCAGAACCACTGTTTCTGAGGCTAATTCTTGAACCGTAAGTCATAGACGCTCGATCTTGGTGGCATTCGTCTCAGCGCCTGGCAATTAGTATAGAAGCACTGTTTCCCACTGTTTCTGAGGCTAATTCTTGAACCGTAAGTCATAGACGCTAGATCTTGGTGGCATTCGTCTCAGCGCCTGGCAATTAGTATAGAAGCACTGTCTTTGACTTCTCTGGATGTTTCCCAGGCGAGCTATTGACAAGTAAATCCTAGACGCTCGATCTTGGTTATTTTCGCTTTCGCGGCTGGCAGCAAAGTTCAGAACCATGTTTCTGTGAATAACTCTTGAACCGTAAGTCACAGACGCTCGCTCTTGGCTGCATTCGTTTCAGCTCGTGGCAGCCAGTCTAAAAAACACTATCTTGGACTTCTCTGGATGTTTCCCAGTCGAGCTATTGGCAGCATGTTCAGAACCAATGTTTCTGAGGCTAATTCTTGAACCGTAAGTCATAGACGCTAGATCTTGGCGGCATTCGTCTCAGCGCCTGGCAATTAGTATAGAAGCACTGTTTCCCACTGTTTCTGAGGCTAATTCTTGAACCGTAAGTCATAGACGCTAGATCTTGGCGGCATTCGTCTCAGCGTCTGGCAATTAGTATAGAAGCACTGTCTTTGACTTCTCTGGATGTTTCCCAGGCGAGCTATTGACAAGTAAATCCTAGACGCTCGATCTTGGTTATTTTCGCTTTCGCGGCTGGCAGCAAAGTTCAGAACCATGTTTCTGTGAATAACTCTTGAACCGTAAGTCACAGACGCTCGCTCTTGGCTGCATTCGTTTCAGCTCGTGGCAGCCAGTCTAAAAAACACTATCTTGGACTTCTCTGGATGTTTCCCAGGCGAGCTATTGGCAGCATGTTCAGAACCACTGTTTCTGAGGCTAATTCTTGAACGTAAGTCATAGACGCTCGATCTTGGTGGCATTCGTCTCAGCGCCTGGCAATTAGTATAGAAGCACTGTTTCCCACTGTTTCTGAGGCTAATTCTTGAACCGTAAGTCATAGACGCTAGATCTTGGTGGCATTCGTCTCAGCGCCTGGCAATTAGTATAGAAGCACTGTCTTTGACTTCTCTGGATGTTTCCCAGGCGAGCTATTGACAAGTAAATCCTAGACGCTCGATCTTGGTTATTTTCGCTTTCGCGGCTGGCAGCAAAGTTCAGAACCATGTTTCTGTGAATAACTCTTGAACCGTTAGTCACAGACGCTCGCTCTTGACTGCATTCGTTTCAGCTCGTGGCAGCCAGTCTAAAAAACACTATCTTGGACTTCTCTGGATGTTTCCCAGTCGAGCTATTGGCAGCATGTTCAGAACCATTGTTTCTGAGGCTAATTCTTGAACCGTAAGTCATAGACGCTCGATCTTGGTGGCATTCGTCTCAGCGCCTGGCAATTAGTATAGAAGCACTGTTTCCCACTGTTTCTGAGGCTAATTCTTGAACCGTAAGTCATAGACGCTAGATCTTGGTGGCATTCGTCTCAGCGCCTGGCAATTAGTATAGAAGCACTGTCTTTGACTTCTCTGGATGTTTCCCAGGCGAGCTATTGACAAGTAAATCCTAGACGCTCGATCTTGGTTATTTTCGCTTTCGCGGCTGGCAGCAAAGTTCAGAACCATGTTTCTGTGAATAACTCTTGAACCGTAAGTCACAGACGCTCGCTCTTGGCTGCATTCGTTTCAGCTCGTGGCAGCCAGTCTAAAAAACACTATCTTGGACTTCTCTGGATGTTTCCCCAGGCAAGCTATTGGCAGCATGTTCAGAACCACTGTTTCTGAGGCTAATTCTTGAACCGTAAGTCATAGACTCTCGATCTTGGTGGCATTCGTCTCAGCGCCTGGCAATTAGTATAGAAGCACTGTTTTCCCACTGTTTCTGAGGCTAATTCTTGAACCGTAAGTCACAGACGCTCGCTCTTGGCTCCATTCGATCAGCTCGTGGCAGCCAGTCCAAAAAACACTATCTTGGACTTCTCTGGATGTTTCCCAGGCGAGTTATTGGCAGCATGTTCAGAACCACTGTTTCTGGGGCTTAATTCTTGAACCGTAAGTCATAGACGCTCGATCTTGGCGGTATTCGTCTCAGCGCCTGGCAATTAGTATAGAAGCACTGTCTTTCACTTCTCTGGATGTTTCCCAGGCGAGCTATTGACAAGTAAATCCTAGACGCTCGATCTTAGTTATTTTCGCTTTCGCGGCTGTCAGCAAAGTTCAGAACCATGTTTCTGTGAATAACTCTTGAACCGTAAGTCACAGACGCTCGCTCTTGGCTGCATTCGTTTCAGCTCGTGGCAGCCAGTCTAAAAAACACTATCTTGGACTTCTCTGGATGTTTCCCAGGCGAGCTATTGGCAGCATGTTCAGAACCACTGTTTCTGAGGCTAATTCTTGAACCGTAATTCTTAGACGCTCGATCTTGGCGCCATTCGTCTCAGCGCCTGGCAATTAGTATAGAAGCACTGTCTTTGACTTCTCTGGATGTTTCCCATGCGAGCTATTGACAAGTAAATCATAGACGCTCGATCTTGGTTATTTTCGCTTTCGCGGCTGGCAGCAAAGTTCAGAACCATGTTTCTGTGAATAACTCTTGAACCGTAAGTCACAGACGCTCGCTCTTGGCTGCATTCGTTCAGCTCGTGGCAGCCAGTCTAAAACACTATCTTGGACTTCTCTGGATGTTTCCCAGGCGAGCTATTGGCAGAATGTTCAGAACCACTGTTTCTGAGGCTAATTCTTGAACCGTAAGTTCATAGACGCTCGATCTTGGCGGCATTCGTCTCAGCGCCTGGCAATTAGTATAGAAGCACTGTTTCCCACTGTTTCTGAGGCTAATTCTTGAACCGTAAGTCATAGACGCTAGATCTTGGCGACATTCGTCTCAGCGCCTGGCAATTAGTATAGAAGCACTGTCTTTGACTTCTCTGGATGTTTCCCAGGCGAGCTATTGACAAGTAAATCCTAGACGCTCGATCTTGGTTATTTTCGCTTTCGCGGCTGGCAGCAAAGTTCAGAACCATGTTTCTGTGAATAACTCTTGAACCGTAAGTCACAGACGCTCGCTCTTGGCTGCATTCGTTTCAGCTCGTGGCAGCCAGTCTAAAAAACAGTATCTTGGACTTCTCTGGATGTTTCCCAAGCGAGCTATTGGCAGCATGTTCAGAACCACTGTTTCTGAGGCTAATTATTGAACCGTAAGTCATAGACGCTCGATCTTGGCGGCATTCGTCTCAGCGCCTGGCAATTAGTATAGAAGCACTGTTTCCCACTGTTCTGAGGCTAATTCTTGAACCGTAAGTCATAGACGCTAGATCTTGGCGGCATTCGTCTCAGCGCCTGGCAATTAGTATAGAAGCACTGTCTTTGACTTCTCTGGATGTTTCCCAGGCGAGCTATTGACAAGTAAATCCTAGACGCTCGATCTTGGTTATTTTCGCTTTCGCGGCTGGCAGCAAAGTTCAGAACCATGTTTCTGTGAATAACTCTTGAACCGTAAGTCACAGACGCTCGCTCTTGGCTGCATTCGTTTCAGCTCGTGGCAGCCAGTCTAAAAAACTATCTTGGACTTCTCTGGATGTTTCCAGGCGAGCTATTGGCAGCATGTTCAGAACCACTGTTTCTGAGGCTAATTCTTGAACCGTAAGTCATAGACGCTCGATCTTGGCGGCATTCGTCTCAGCGCCTGGCAATTAGTATGGAAACACTGTCTTTGACTTCTCTGGGACGTTTCCCAGGCGAGCTATTGACAAGTAAATCCTAGACGCTCGATCTTAGTTATTTTCGCTTTCGCGGCTGGCAGCAAAGTTCAGAACCATGTTTCTGTGAATAACTCTTGAACCGTAAGTCACAGACGCTCGCTCTTGGCTGCATTCGTTTCAGCTCGTGGCAGCCAGTCTAAAAAACACTATCTTGGACTTCTCTGGATGTTTCCCAGGCGAGCTATTGGCAGCATGTTCAGAACCACTGTTTCTGAGGCTAATTCTTGAACCGTAAGTCATAGACGCTAGATCTTGGCGGCATTCGTCTCAGCGCCTGGCAATTAGTATAGAAGCACTGTTTCCCACTGTTTCTGAGGCTAATTCTTGAACCGTAAGTCATAGACGCTAGATCTTGGCGGCATTCGTCTCAGCGCCTGGCAATTAGTATAGAAGCACTGTCTTTGACTTCTCTGGATGTTTCCCAGGCGAGCTATTGACAAGTAAATCCTAGACGCTCGATCTTAGTTATTTTCGCTTTCGCGGCTGGCAGCAAAGTTCAGAACCATGTTTCTGTGAATAACTCTTGAACCGTAAGTCACAGACGCTCGCTCTTGGCTGCATTCGTTTCAGCTCGTGGCAGCCAGTCTAAAAAACACTATCTTGGACTTCTCTGGATGTTTCCCAGGCGAGCTATTGGCAGCATGTTCAGAACCACTGTTTCTGAGGCTAATTCTTGAACCGTAAGTCATAGACGCTCGATCTTGGTGGCATTCGTCTCAGCGCCTGGCAATTAGTATAGAAGCACTGTTTCCCACTGTTTCTGAGGCTAATTCTTGAACCGTAAGTGATAGACGCTAGATCTTGGCGGCATTCGTCTCAGCGCCTCGCAAATAGTATGGAAGCACTGTCTTTGACTTCTCTGGATGTTTCCCAGGCGAGCTATTGACAAGTAAATCCTAGACGCTCGATCTTGGTTATTTTCGCTTTCGCGGCTGGCAGCAAAGTTCAGAACCATGTTTCTGTGAATAACTCTTGAACCGTAAGTCACAGATGCTCGCTCTTGGCTGCATTCGTTTCAGCTCGTGGCAGCCAGTCTAAAAAACACTATCTTGGACTTCTCTGGATGTTTCCCAGGCGAGCTATTGGCAGCATGTTCAGAACCACTGTTTCTGAGGCTAATTCTTGAACCGTAAGTCTTAGACGCTCGATCTTGGCGCCATTCGTCTCAGCGCCTGGCAATTAGTATAGAAGCACTGTCTTTGACTTCTCTGGCTGTTTCCCAGGCGAGCTATTGACAAGTAAATCCTAGACGCTCGATCTTAGTTATTTTCGCTTTCGCGGCTTGCAGCAAAGTTCAGAACCATGTTTCTGTGAATAACTCTTGAACCGTAAGTCACAGACGCTCGCTCTTGGCTGCATTCGTTTCAGCTCGTGGCAGCCAGTCTAAAAAACACTATCTTGGACTTCTCTGGATGTTTCCCAGGCGAGCTATTGGCAGCATGTTCAGAACCACTGTTTCTGAGGCTAATTCTTGAACCGTAAGTCTTAAGACGCTCGATCTTGGCGCCATTCGTCTCAGCGCCTGGCAATTAGTATAGAAGCACTGTTTCCCACTGTTTCTGAGGCTAATTCTTGAACCGTAAGTCATAGACGCTAGATCTTGGCGGCATTCGTCTCAGCGCCTGGCAATTAGTATAGAAGCACTGTCTTTGACTTCTCTGGATGTTTCCCAGGCGAGCTATTGACAAGTAAATCCTAGACGCTCGATATTAGTTATTTTCGCTTTCGCGGCTGGCAGCAAAGTTCAGAACCATGTTTCTGTGAATAACTCTTGAACCGTAAGTCACAGACGCTCGCTCTTGGCTGCATTCGTTTCAGCTCGTGGCAGCCAGTCTAAAAAACACTATCTTGGACTTCTCTGGATGTTTCCCAGGCGAGCTATTGGCAGCATGTTCAGAACCACTGTTTCTGAGGCTAATTCTTGAACCGTAAGTCATAGACGCTCGATCTTGGTGGCATTCGTCTCAGCGCCTGGCAATTAGTATAGAAGCACTGTTTCCCACTGTTTCTGAGGCTAATTCTTGAACCGTAAGTCATAGACGCTAGATCTTGGCGGCATTCGTCTCAGCGCCTCGCAAATAGTATAGAAGCACTGTCTTTGACTTCTCTGGATGTTTCCCAGGCGAGCTATTGACAAGTAAATCCTAGACGCTCGATCTTGGTTATTTTCGCTTTCGCGGCTGGCCTCAAAGTTCAGAACCATGTTTCTGTGAATAACTCTTGAACCGTAAGTCACAGACGCTCGCTCTTGGCTGCATTCGTTTCAGCTCGTGGCAGCCAGTCTAAAAAACACTATCTTGGACTTCTCTGGATGTTTCCCAGGTGAGCTATTGGCAGCATGTTCAGAATCACTGTTTCTGAGGCTAATTCTTGAACCGTAAGTCTTAGACGCTCGATCTTGGCGGCATTCGTCTCAGCGCCTGGCAATTAGTATAGAAGCACTGTTTCCCACTGTTTCTGAGGCTAATTCTTGAACCATAAGTCATAGACGCTAGATCTTGGCGGCATTCGTCTCAGCGCCTGGCAATTAGTATAGAAGCACTGTTTCCCACTGTTTCTGAGACTAATTCTTGAACCGTAAGTCATAGACGCTAGATCTTGGCGGCATTCGTCTCAGCGCCTGGCAATTAGTATAGAAGCACTGTCTTTGACTTCTCTGGATGTTTCCCAGGCGAGCTATTGGCAGCATGTTCAGAACCACTGTTTCTGAGGCTAATTCTTGAACCGTAAGTCTTAGACGCTCGATCTTGGCGGCATTCGTCTCAGCGCCTGGCAATTAGTATAGAAGCACTGTCTTTGACTTCTCTGGATGTTTCCCAGGCGAGCTATTGACAAGTAAATCCTAGACGCTCGATCTTGGTTATTTTCGCTTTCGCGGCTGGCAGCAAAGTTCAGAACCATGTTTCTGTGAATAACTCTTGAACCGTAAGTCACAGACGCTCGCTCTTGGCTGCATTCGTTTCAGCTCGTGGCAGCCAGTCTAAAAAACACAATCTTGGACTTCTCTGGATGTTTCCCAGGCGAGCTATTGGCAGCATGTTCAGAACCACTGTTTCTGAGGCTAATTCTTGAACCGTAAGTCTTAGACGCTCGATCTTGGCGGCATTCGTCTCAGCGCCTGGCAATTAGTATAGAAGCACTGTCTTTGACTTCTCTGGATGTTTCCCAGGCGAGCTATTGACAAGTAAATCCTAGACGCTCGATCTTAGTTATTTTCGCTTTCGCGGCTGGCAGCAAAGTTCAGAACCATGTTTCTGTGAATAACTCTTGAACCGTAAGTCACAGACGCTCGCTCTTGGCTGCATTCGTTTCAGCTCGTGGCAGCCAGTCTAAAAAACACTATCTTGGACTTCTCTGGATGTTTCCCAGGCGAGCTATTGGCAGCATGTTCAGAACCACTGTTTCTGAGGCTAATTCTTGAACCGTAAGTCATAGACGCTCGATCTTGGCGGCATTCGTCTCAGCGCCTGGCAATTAGTATAGAAGCACTGTTTCCCACTGTTTCTGAGGCTAATTCTTGAACCGTAAGTCTTAGACGCTCGATCTTGGCGCCATTCGTCTCAGCGCCTGGCAATTAGTATAGAAGCACTGTCTTTGACTTCTCTGGATGTTTCCCAGGCGAGCTATTGACAAGTAAATCCTAGACGCTCGATCTTGGTTATTTTCGCTTTCGCGGCTGGCAGCAAAGTTCAGAATCATGTTTCTGTGAATAACTCTTGAACCGTAAGTCACAGACGCTCGCTCTTGGCTGCATTCGTTTCAGCTCGTGGCAGCCAGTCTAAAAAACACTATCTTGGACTTCTCTGGATGTTTCCCAGGCGAGCTATTGGCAGCATGTTCAGAACCACTGTTTCTGAGGCTAATTCTTGAACCGTAAGTCATAGACGCTCGATCTTGGCGGCATTCGTCTCAGCGCCTGGCAATTAGTATAGAAGCACTGTTTCCCACTGTTTCTGAGGCTAATTCTTGAACCGTAAGTCTTAGACGCTCGATCTTGGCGCCATTCGTCTCAGCGCCTGGCAATTAGTATAGAAGCACTGTCTTTGACTTCTCTGGATGTTTCCCAGGCGAGCTATTGACAAGTAAATCCTAGACGCTCGATCTTGGTTATTTTCGCTTTCGCGGCTGGCAGCAAAGTTCAGAACCATGTTTCTGTGAATAACTCTTGAACCGTAAGTCACAGACGCTCGCTCTTGGCTGCATTCGTTTCAGCTCGTGGCAGCCAGTCTAAAAAACACTATCTTGGACTTCTCTGGATGTTTCCCAGGCGAGCTATTGGCAGCATGTTCAGAACCACTGTTTCTGAGGCTAATTCTTGAACCGTAAGTCATAGACGCTCGATCTTGGTGGCATTCGTCTCAGCGCCTGGCAATTAGTATAGAAGCACTGTTGCCCACTGTTTCTGAGGCTAATTCTTGAACCGTAAGTCATAGACGCTAGATCTTGGCGGCATTCGTCTCAGCGCCTGGCAATTAGTATAGAAGCACTGTCTTTGACTTCTCTGGATGTTTCCCAGGCGAGCTATTGACAAGTAAATCCTAGACGCTCGATCTTGGTTATTTTCGCTTTCGCGGCTGGCAGCAAAGTTCAGAACCATGTTTCTGTGAATAACTCTTGAACCGTAAGTCACAGACGCTCGCTCTTGGCTGCATTCGTTTCAGCTCGTGGCAGCCAGTCTAAAAAACACTATCTTGGACTTCTCTGGATGTTTCCCAGGCGAGCTATTGGCAGCATGTTCAGAACCACTGTTTCTGAGGCTAATTCTTGAACCGTAAGTCATAGACTCTCGATCTTGGTGGCATTCGTCTCAGCACCTGGCAATTAGTATAGAAGCACTGTTTCCCACTGTTTCTGAGGCTAATTCTTGAACCATAAGTCATAGACGCTAGATCTTGGCGGCATTCGTCTCAGCGCCTGGCAATTAGTGTAGAAGCACTGTCTTTGACTTCTCTGGATGTTTCCCAGGCGAGCTATTGACAAGTAAATCCTAGACGCTCGATCTTGGTTATTTTCGCTTTCGCGGCTGGCAGCAAAGTTCAGAACCATGTTTCTGTGAATAACTCTTGAACCGTAAGTCACAGACGCTCGCTCTTGGCTGCATTCGATTCAGCTCGTGGCAGCCAGTCTAAAAAACACTATCTTGGACTTCTCTGGATGTTTCCCAGGCGAGCTATTGGCAGCATGTTCAGAACCACTGTTTCTGAGGCTAATTCTTGAACCGTAAGTCATAGACGCTCGATCTTGGTGGCATTCGTCTCAGCGCCTGGCAATTAGTATAGAAGCACTGTTGCCCACTGTTTCTGAGGCTAATTCTTGAACCGTAAGTCATAGACGCTAGATCTTGGCGGCATTCGTCTCAGCGCCTCGCAAATAGTATAGAAGCACTGTCTTTGACTTCTCTGGATGTTTCCCAGGCGAGCTATTGACAAGTAAATCCTAGACGCTCGATCTTGGTTATTTTCGCTTTCGCGGCTGGCAGCAAAGTTCAGAACCATGTTTCTGTGAATAACTCTTGAACCGTAAGTCACAGACGCTCGCTCTTGGCTGCATTCGTTTCAGCTCGTGGCAGCCAGTCTAAAAAACACTATCTTGGACTTCTCTGGATGTTTCCCAGGCGAGCTATTGGCAGCATGTTCAGAACCACTGTTTCTGAGGCTAATTCTTGAACCGTAAGTCTTAGACGCTCGATGTTGGCGCCATTCGTCTCAGCGCCTGGCAATTAGTATAGAAGCACTGTCTTTGACTTCTCTGGATGTTTCCCAGGCAAGCTATTGACAAGTAAATCCTAAACGCTCGATCTTGGTTATTTTCGCTTTCGCGGCTGGCAGCAAAGTTTAGAACCATGTTTCTGTGAATAACTCTTGAACCGTAAGTCACAGACGCTCGCTCTTGGCTGCATTCGTTTCAGCTCGTGGCAGCCAGTCTAAAAAACACTATCTTGGACTTCTCTGGATGTTTCCCAGGCGAGCTATTGGCAGCATGTTCAGAACCACTGTTTCTGAGGCTAATTCTTGAACCGTAAGTCATAGACGCTCGATCTTGGTGGCATTCGTCTCAGCGCCTGGCAATTAGTATAGAAGCACTGTTGCCCACTGTTTCTGAGGCTAATTCTTGAACCGTAAGTCATAGACGCTAGATCTTGGCGGCATTCGTCTCAGCGCCTGGCAATTAGTATAGAAGCACTGTCTTTGACTTCTCTGGATGTTTCCCAGGCGAGCTATTGACAAGTAAATTCTAGACGCTCGATCTTGGTTATTTTCGCTTTCGCGGCTGGCAGCAAAGTTCAGAACCATGTTTCTGTGAATAACTCTTGAACCGTAAGTCACAGACGCTCGCTCTTGGCTGCATTCGTTTCAGCTCGTGGCAGCCAGTCTAAAAAACACTATCTTGGACTTCTCTGGATGTTTCCCAGGCGAGCTATTGGCAGCATGTTCAGAACCACTGTTTCTGAGGCTAATTCTTGAACCGTAAGTCATAGACGCTCGATCTTGGCGGCATTCGTCTCAGCGCCTGGCAATTAGTATAGAAGCACTGTTTCCCACTGTTTCTGAGGCTAATTCTTGAACCGTAAGTCATAGACGCTAGATCTTGGCGGCATTCGTCTCAGCGCCTCGCAAATAGTATAGAAGCACTGTCTTTGACTTCTCTGGATGTTTCCCAGGCGAGCTATTGACAAGTAAATCCTAGACGCTCGATCTTGGTTATTTTCGCTTTCGCGGCTGGCAGCAAAGTTCAGAACCATGTTTCTGTGAATAACTCTTGAACCGTAAGTCACAGACGCTCGCTCTTGGCTGCATTCGTTTCAGCTCGTGGCAGCCAGTCTAAAAAACACTATCTTGGACTTCTCTGGATGTTTCCCAGGCGAGCTATTGGCAGCATGTTCAGAACCACTGTTTCTGAGGCTAATTCTTGAACCGTAAGTCTTAGACGCTCGATCTTGGCGCCATTCGTCTCAGCGCCTGGCAATTAGTATAGAAGCACTGTCTTTGACTTCTCTGGATGTTTCCCAGGCGAGCTATTGACAAGTAAATCCTAGACGCTCGATCTTGGTTATTTTCGCTTTCGCGGCTGGCAGCAAAGTTCAGAACCATGTTTCTGTGAATAACTCTTGAACCGTAAGTCACAGACGCTCGCTCTTGGCTGCATTCGTTTCAGCTCGTGGCAGCCAGTCTAAAAAACACTATCTTGGACTTCTCTGGATGTTTCCCAGGCGAGCTATTGGCAGCATGTTCAGAACCACTGTTTCTGAGGCTAATTCTTGAACCGTAAGTCATAGACGCTCGATCTTGGCGGCATTCGTCTCAGCGCCTGGCAATTAGTATAGAAGCACTGTTTCCCACTGTTTCTGAGGCTAATTCTTGAACCGTAAGTCATAGACGCTAGATCTTGGCGGCATTCGTCTCAGCGCCTCGCAAATAGTATAGAAGCACTGTCTTTGACTTCTCTGGATGTTTCCCAGGCGAGCTATTGACAAGTAAATCCTAGACGCTCGATCTTGGTTATTTTCGCTTTCGCGGCTGGCAGCAAAGTTCAGAACCATGTTTCTGTGAATAACTCTTGAACCGTAAGTCACAGACGCTCGCTCTTGGCTGCATTCGTTTCAGCTCGTGGCAGCCAGTCTAAAAAACACTATCTTGGACTTCTCTGGATGTTTCCCAGGCGAGCTATTGGCAGCATGTTCAGAACCACTGTTTCTGAGGCTAATTCTTGAACCGTAAGTCTTAGACGCTCGATCTTGGCGCCATTCGTCTCAGCGCCTGGCAATTAGTATAGAAGCACTGTCTTTGACTTCTCTGGATGTTTCCCAGGCGAGCTATTGACAAGTAAATCCTAGACGCTCGATCTTGGTTATTTTCGCTTTCGCGGCTGGCAGCAAAGTTCAGAACCATGTTTCTGTGAATAACTCTTGAACCGTAAGTCACAGACGCTCGCTCTTGGCTGCATTCGTTTCAGCTCGTGGCAGCCAGTCTAAAAAACACTATCTTGGACTTCTCTGGATGTTTCCCAGGCGAGCTATTGGCAGCATGTTCAGAACCACTGTTTCTGAGGCTAATTCTTGAACCGTAAGTCATAGACGCTCGATCTTGGTGGCATTCGTCTCAGCGCCTGGCAATTAGTATAGAAGCACTGTTGCCCACTGTTTCTGAGGCTAATTCTTGAACCGTAAGTCATAGACGCTAGATCTTGGCGGCATTCGTCTCAGCGCCTGGCAATTAGTATAGAAGCACTGTCTTTGACTTCTCTGGATGTTTCCCAGGCGAGCTATTGACAAGTAAATCCTAGACGCTCGATCTTGGTTATTTTCGCTTTCGCGGCTGGCAGCAAAGTTCAGAACCATGTTTCTGTGAATAACTCTTGAACCGTAAGTCACAGACGCTCGCTCTTGGCTGCATTCGTTTCAGCTCGTGGCAGCCAGTCTAAAAAACACTATCTTGGACTTCTCTGGATGTTTCCCAGGCGAGCTATTGGCAGCATGTTCAGAACCACTGTTTCTGAGGCTAATTCTTGAACCGTAAGTCATAGACTCTCGATCTTGGTGGCATTCGTCTCAGCACCTGGCAATTAGTATAGAAGCACTGTTTCCCACTGTTTCTGAGGCTAATTCTTGAACCATAAGTCATAGACGCTAGATCTTGGCGGCATTCGTCTCAGCGCCTGGCAATTAGTGTAGAAGCACTGTCTTTGACTTCTCTGGATGTTTCCCAGGCGAGCTATTGACAAGTAAATCCTAGACGCTCGATCTTGGTTATTTTCGCTTTCGCGGCTGGCAGCAAAGTTCAGAACCATGTTTCTGTGAATAACTCTTGAACCGTAAGTCACAGACGCTCGCTCTTGGCTGCATTCGTTTCAGCTCGTGGCAGCCAGTCTAAAAAACACTATCTTGGACTTCTCTGGATGTTTCCCAGGCGAGCTATTGGCAGCATGTTCAGAACCACTGTTTCTGAGGCTAATTCTTGAACCGTAAGTCATAGACGCTCGATCTTGGCGGCATTCGTCTCAGCGCCTGGCAATTAGTATAGAAGCACTGTTTCCCACTGTTTCTGAGGCTAATTCTTGAACCGTAAGTCATAGACGCTAGATCTTGGCGGCATTCGTCTCAGCGCCTCGCAAATAGTATAGAAGCACTGTCTTTGACTTCTCTGGATGTTTCCCAGGCGAGCTATTGACAAGTAAATCCTAGACGCTCGATCTTGGTTATTTTCGCTTTCGCGGCTGGCAGCAAAGTTCAGAACCATGTTTCTGTGAATAACTCTTGAACCGTAAGTCACAGACGCTCGCTCTTGGCTGCATTCGTTTCAGCTCGTGGCAGCCAGTCTAAAAAACACTATCTTGGACTTCTCTGGATGTTTCCCAGGCGAGCTATTGGCAGCATGTTCAGAACCACTGTTTCTGAGGCTAATTCTTGAACCGTAAGTCTTAGACGCTCGATCTTGGCGCCATTCGTCTCAGCGCCTGGCAATTAGTATAGAAGCACTGTCTTTGACTTCTCTGGATGTTTCCCAGGCGAGCTATTGACAAGTAAATCCTAGACGCTCGATCTTGGTTATTTTCGCTTTCGCGGCTGGCAGCAAAGTTCAGAACCATGTTTCTGTGAATAACTCTTGAACCGTAAGTCACAGACGCTCGCTATTGGCTGCATTCGTTTCAGCTCGTGGCAGCCAGTCTAAAAAACACTATCTTGGACTTCTCTGGATGTTTCCCAGGCGAGCTATTGGCAGCATGTTCAGAACCACTGTTTCTGAGGCTAATTCTTGAACCGTAAGTCATAGACGCTCGATCTTGGTGGCATTCGTCTCAGCGCCTGGCAATTAGTATAGAAGCACTGTTGCCCACTGTTTCTGAGGCTAATTCTTGAACCGTAAGTCATAGACGCTAGATCTTGGCGGCATTCGTCTCAGCGCCTGGCAATTAGTATAGAAGCACTGTCTTTGACTTCTCTGGATGTTTCCCAGGCGAGCTATTGACAAGTAAATCCTAGACGCTCGATCTTGGTTATTTTCGCTTTCGCGGCTGGCAGCAAAGTTCAGAACCATGTTTCTGTGAATAACTCTTGAACCGTAAGTCACAGACGCTCGCTCTTGGCTGCATTCGTTTCAGCTCGTGGCAGCCAGTCTAAAAAACACTATCTTGGACTTCTCTGGATGTTTCCCAGGCGAGCTATTGGCAGCATGTTCAGAACCACTGTTTCTGAGGCTAATTCTTGAACCGTAAGTCATAGACTCTCGATCTTGGTGGCATTCGTCTCAGCACCTGGCAATTAGTATAGAAGCACTGTTTCCCACTGTTTCTGAGGCTAATTCTTGAACCATAAGTCATAGACGCTAGATCTTGGCGGCATTCGTCTCAGCGCCTGGCAATTAGTGTAGAAGCACTGTCTTTGACTTCTCTGGATGTTTCCCAGGCGAGCTATTGACAAGTAAATCCTAGACGCTCGATCTTGGTTATTTTCGCTTTCGCGGCTTGCAGCAAAGTTCAGAACCATGTTTCTGTGAATAACTCTTGAACCGTAAGTCACAGACGCTCGCTCTTGGCTGCATTCGTTTCAGCTCGTGGCAGCCAGTCTAAAAAACACTATCTTGGACTTCTCTGGATGTTTCCCAGGCGAGCTATTGGCAGCATGTTCAGAACCACTGTTTCTGAGGCTAATTCTTGAACCGTAAGTCTTAAGACGCTCGATCTTGGCGCCATTCGTCTCAGCGCCTGGCAATTAGTATAGTAGCACTGTTTCCCACTGTTTCTGAGGCTAATTCTTGAACCGTAAGTCATAGACGCTAGATCTTGGCGGCATTCGTCTCAGCGCCTCGCAAATAGTATAGAAGCACTGTCTTTGACTTCTCTGGATGTTTCCCAGGCGAGCTATTGACAAGTAAATCCTAGACGCTCGATCTTGGTTATTTTCGCTTTCGCGGCTGGCCTCAAAGTTCAGAACCATGTTTCTGTGAATAACTCTTGAACCGTAAGTCACAGACGCTCGCTCTTGGCTGCATTCGTTTCAGCTCGTGGCAGCCAGTCTAAAAAACACTATCTTGGACTTCTCTGGATGTTTCCCAGGTGAGCTATTGGCAGCATGTTCAGAATCACTGTTTCTGAGGCTAATTCTTGAACCGTAAGTCTTAGACGCTCGATCTTGGCGGCATTCGTCTCAGCGCCTGGCAATTAGTATAGAAGCACTGTTTCCCACTGTTTCTGAGGCTAATTCTTGAACCATAAGTCATAGACGCTAGATCTTGGCGGCATTCGTCTCAGCGCCTGGCAATTAGTATAGAAGCACTGTTTCCCACTGTTTCTGAGACTAATTCTTGAACCGTAAGTCATAGACGCTAGATCTTGGCGGCATTCGTCTCAGCGCCTGGCAATTAGTATAGAAGCACTGTCTTTGACTTCTCTGGATGTTTCCCAGGCGAGCTATTGGCAGCATGTTCAGAACCACTGTTTCTGAGGCTAATTCTTGAACCGTAAGTCTTAGACGCTCGATCTTGGCGGCATTCGTCTCAGCGCCTGGCAATTAGTATAGAAGCACTGTCTTTGACTTCTCTGGATGTTTCCCAGGCGAGCTATTGACAAGTAAATCCTAGACGCTCGATCTTGGTTATTTTCGCTTTCGCGGCTGGCAGCAAAGTTCAGAACCATGTTTCTGTGAATAACTCTTGAACCGTAAGTCACAGACGCTCGCTCTTGGCTGCATTCGTTTCAGCTCGTGGCAGCCAGTCTAAAAAACACAATCTTGGACTTCTCTGGATGTTTCCCAGGCGAGCTATTGGCAGCATGTTCAGAACCACTGTTTCTGAGGCTAATTCTTGAACCGTAAGTCATAGACGCTCGATCTTGGCGGCATTCGTCTCAGCGCCTGGCAATTAGTATAGAAGCACTGTCTTTGACTTCTCTGGATGTTTCCCAGGCGAGCTATTGACAAGTAAATCCTAGACGCTCGATCTTAGTTATTTTCGCTTTCGCGGCTGGCAGCAAAGTTCAGAACCATGTTTCTGTGAATAACTCTTGAACCGTAAGTCACAGACGCTCGCTCTTGGCTGCATTCGTTTCAGCTCGTGGCAGCCAGTCTAAAAAACACTATCTTGGACTTCTCTGGATGTTTCCCAGGCGAGCTATTGGCAGCATGTTCAGAACCACTGTTTCTGAGGCTAATTCTTGAACCGTAAGTCATAGACGCTCGATCTTGGCGGCATTCGTCTCAGCGCCTGGCAATTAGTATAGAAGCACTGTTTCCCACTGTTTCTGAGGCTAATTCTTGAACCGTAAGTCATAGACGCTAGATCTTGGCGGCATTCGTCTCAGCGCCTCGCAAATAGTATAGAAGCACTGTCTTTGACTTCTCTGGATGTTTCCCAGGCGAGCTATTGACAAGTAAATCCTAGACGCTCGATCTTGGTTATTTTCGCTTTCGCGGCTGGCAGCAAAGTTCAGAACCATGTTTCTGTGAATAACTCTTGAACCGTAAGTCACAGACGCTCGCTCTTGGCTGCATTCGTTTCAGCTCGTGGCAGCCAGTCTAAAAAACACTATCTTGGACTTCTCTGGATGTTTCCCAGGCGAGCTATTGGCAGCATGTTCAGAACCACTGTTTCTGAGGCTAATTCTTGAACCGTAAGTCTTAGACGCTCGATCTTGGCGCCATTCGTCTCAGCGCCTGGCAATTAGTATAGAAGCACTGTCTTTGACTTCTCTGGATGTTTCCCAGGCGAGCTATTGACAAGTAAATCCTAGACGCTCGATCTTGGTTATTTTCGCTTTCGCGGCTGGCAGCAAAGTTCAGAACCATGTTTCTGTGAATAACTCTTGAACCGTAAGTCACAGACGCTCGCTCTTGGCTGCATTCGTTTCAGCTCGTGGCAGCCAGTCTAAAAAACACTATCTTGGACTTCTCTGGATGTTTCCCAGGCGAGCTATTGGCAGCATGTTCAGAACCACTGTTTCTGAGGCTAATTCTTGAACCGTAAGTCATAGACGCTCGATCTTGGTGGCATTCGTCTCAGCGCCTGGCAATTAGTATAGAAGCACTGTTGCCCACTGTTTCTGAGGCTAATTCTTGAACCGTAAGTCATAGACGCTAGATCTTGGCGGCATTCGTCTCAGCGCCTGGCAATTAGTATAGAAGCACTGTCTTTGACTTCTCTGGATGTTTCCCAGGCGAGCTATTGACAAGTAAATCCTAGACGCTCGATCTTGGTTATTTTCGCTTTCGCGGCTGGCAGCAAAGTTCAGAACCATGTTTCTGTGAATAACTCTTGAACCGTAAGTCACAGACGCTCGCTCTTGGCTGCATTCGTTTCAGCTCGTGGCAGCCAGTCTAAAAAACACTATCTTGGACTTCTCTGGATGTTTCCCAGGCGAGCTATTGGCAGCATGTTCAGAACCACTGTTTCTGAGGCTAATTCTTGAACCGTAAGTCATAGACTCTCGATCTTGGTGGCATTCGTCTCAGCACCTGGCAATTAGTATAGAAGCACTGTTTCCCACTGTTTCTGAGGCTAATTCTTGAACCATAAGTCATAGACGCTAGATCTTGGCGGCATTCGTCTCAGCGCCTGGCAATTAGTGTAGAAGCACTGTCTTTGACTTCTCTGGATGTTTCCCAGGCGAGCTATTGACAAGTAAATCCTAGACGCTCGATCTTGGTTATTTTCGCTTTCGCGGCTGGCAGCAAAGTTCAGAACCATGTTTCTGTGAATAACTCTTGAACCGTAAGTCACAGACGCTCGCTCTTGGCTGCATTCGATTCAGCTCGTGGCAGCCAGTCTAAAAAACACTATCTTGGACTTCTCTGGATGTTTCCCAGGCGAGCTATTGGCAGCATGTTCAGAACCACTGTTTCTGAGGCTAATTCTTGAACCGTAAGTCATAGACGCTCGATCTTGGTGGCATTCGTCTCAGCGCCTGGCAATTAGTATAGAAGCACTGTTGCCCACTGTTTCTGAGGCTAATTCTTGAACCGTAAGTCATAGACGCTAGATCTTGGCGGCATTCGTCTCAGCGCCTCGCAAATAGTATAGAAGCACTGTCTTTGACTTCTCTGGATGTTTCCCAGGCGAGCTATTGACAAGTAAATCCTAGACGCTCGATCTTGGTTATTTTCGCTTTCGCGGCTGGCAGCAAAGTTCAGAACCATGTTTCTGTGAATAACTCTTGAACCGTAAGTCACAGACGCTCGCTCTTGGCTGCATTCGTTTCAGCTCGTGGCAGCCAGTCTAAAAAACACTATCTTGGACTTCTCTGGATGTTTCCCAGGCGAGCTATTGGCAGCATGTTCAGAACCACTGTTTCTGAGGCTAATTCTTGAACCGTAAGTCTTAGACGCTCGATCTTGGCGCCATTCGTCTCAGCGCCTGGCAATTAGTATAGAAGCACTGTCTTTGACTTCTCTGGATGTTTCCCAGGCAAGCTATTGACAAGTAAATCCTAAACGCTCGATCTTGGTTATTTTCGCTTTCGCGGCTGGCAGCAAAGTTCAGAACCATGTTTCTGTGAATAACTCTTGAACCGTAAGTCACAGACGCTCGCTCTTGGCTGCATTCGTTTCAGCTCGTGGCAGCCAGTCTAAAAAACACTATCTTGGACTTCTCTGGATGTTTCCCAGGCGAGCTATTGGCAGCATGTTCAGAACCATTGTTTCTGAGGCTAATTCTTGAACCGTAAGTCATAGACGCTCGATCTTGGTGGCATTCGTCTCAGCGCCTGGCAATTAGTATAGAAGCACTGTTGCCCACTGTTTCTGAGGCTAATTCTTGAACCGTAAGTCATAGACGCTAGATCTTGGCGGCATTCGTCTCAGCGCCTGGCAATTAGTATAGAAGCACTGTCTTTGACTTCTCTGGATGTTTCCCAGGCGAGCTATTGACAAGTAAATCCTAGACGCTCGATCTTGGTTATTTTCGCTTTCGCGGCTGGCAGCAAAGTTCAGAACCATGTTTCTGTGAATAACTCTTGAACCGTAAGTCACAGACGCTCGCTCTTGGCTGCATTCGTTTCAGCTCGTGGCAGCCAGTCTAAAAAACACTATCTTGGACTTCTCTGGATGTTTCCCAGGCGAGCTATTGGCAGCATGTTCAGAACCACTGTTTCTGAGGCTAATTCTTGAACCGTAAGTCATAGACTCTCGATCTTGGTGGCATTCGTCTCAGCACCTGGCAATTAGTATAGAAGCACTGTTTCCCACTGTTTCTGAGGCTAATTCTTGAACCATAAGTCATAGACGCTAGATCTTGGCGGCATTCGTCTCAGCGCCTGGCAATTAGTGTAGAAGCACTGTCTTTGACTTCTCTGGATGTTTCCCAGGCGAGCTATTGACAAGTAAATCCTAGACGCTCGATCTTGGTTATTTTCGCTTTCGCGGCTGGCAGCAAAGTTCAGAACCATGTTTCTGTGAATAACTCTTGAACCGTAAGTCACAGACGCTCGCTCTTGGCTGCATTCGATTCAGCTCGTGGCAGCCAGTCTAAAAAACACTATCTTGGACTTCTCTGGATGTTTCCCAGGCGAGCTATTGGCAGCATGTTCAGAACCACTGTTTCTGAGGCTAATTCTTGAACCGTAAGTCATAGACGCTCGATCTTGGTGGCATTCGTCTCAGCGCCTGGCAATTAGTATAGAAGCACTGTTGCCCACTGTTTCTGAGGCTAATTCTTGAACCGTAAGTCATAGACGCTAGATCTTGGCGGCATTCGTCTCAGCGCCTCGCAAATAGTATAGAAGCACTGTCTTTGACTTCTCTGGATGTTTCCCAGGCGAGCTATTGACAAGTAAATCCTAGACGCTCGATCTTGGTTATTTTCGCTTTCGCGGCTGGCAGCAAAGTTCAGAACCATGTTTCTGTGAATAACTCTTGAACCGTAAGTCACAGACGCTCGCTCTTGGCTGCATTCGTTTCAGCTCGTGGCAGCCAGTCTAAAAAACACTATCTTGGACTTCTCTGGATGTTTCCCAGGCGAGCTATTGGCAGCATGTTCAGAACCACTGTTTCTGAGGCTAATTCTTGAACCGTAAGTCTTAGACGCTCGATCTTGGCGCCATTCGTCTCAGCGCCTGGCAATTAGTATAGAAGCACTGTCTTTGACTTCTCTGGATGTTTCCCAGGCAAGCTATTGACAAGTAAATCCTAAACGCTCGATCTTGGTTATTTTCGCTTTCGCGGCTGGCAGCAAAGTTCAGAACCATGTTTCTGTGAATAACTCTTGAACCGTAAGTCACAGACGCTCGCTCTTGGCTGCATTCGTTTCAGCTCGTGGCAGCCAGTCTAAAAAACACTATCTTGGACTTCTCTGGATGTTTCCCAGGCGAGCTATTGGCAGCATGTTCAGAACCATTGTTTCTGAGGCTAATTCTTGAACCGTAAGTCATAGACGCTCGATCTTGGTGGCATTCGTCTCAGCGCCTGGCAATTAGTATAGAAGCACTGTTGCCCACTGTTTCTGAGGCTAATTCTTGAACCGTAAGTCATAGACGCTAGATCTTGGCGGCATTCGTCTCAGCGCCTGGCAATTAGTATAGAAGCACTGTCTTTGACTTCTCTGGATGTTTCCCAGGCGAGCTATTGACAAGTAAATCCTAGACGCTCGATCTTGGTTATTTTCGCTTTCGCGGCTGGCAGCAAAGTTCAGAACCATGTTTCTGTGAATAACTCTTGAACCGTAAGTCACAGACGCTCGCTCTTGGCTGCATTCGTTTCAGCTCGTGGCAGCCAGTCTAAAAAACACTATCTTGGACTTCTCTGGATGTTTCCCAGGCGAGCTATTGGCAGCATGTTCAGAACCACTGTTTCTGAGGCTAATTCTTGAACCGTAAGTCATAGACGCTCGATCTTGGCGGCATTCGTCTCAGCGCCTGGCAATTAGTATAGAAGCACTGTTTCCCACTGTTTCTGAGGCTAATTCTTGAACCGTAAGTCATAGACGCTAGATCTTGGCGGCATTCGTCTCAGCGCCTCGCAAATAGTATAGAAGCACTGTCTTTGACTTCTCTGGATGTTTCCCAGGCGAGCTATTGACAAGTAAATCCTAGACGCTCGATCTTGGTTATTTTCGCTTTCGCGGCTGGCAGCAAAGTTCAGAACCATGTTTCTGTGAATAACTCTTGAACCGTAAGTCACAGACGCTCGCTCTTGGCTGCATTCGTTTCAGCTCGTGGCAGCCAGTCTAAAAAACACTATCTTGGACTTCTCTGGATGTTTCCCAGGCGAGCTATTGGCAGCATGTTCAGAACCACTGTTTCTGAGGCTAATTCTTGAACCGTAAGTCTTAGACGCTCGATCTTGGCGCCATTCGTCTCAGCGCCTGGCAATTAGTATAGAAGCACTGTCTTTGACTTCTCTGGATGTTTCCCAGGCGAGCTATTGACAAGTAAATCCTAGACGCTCGATCTTGGTTATTTTCGCTTTCGCGGCTGGCAGCAAAGTTCAGAACCATGTTTCTGTGAATAACTCTTGAACCGTAAGTCACAGACGCTCGCTCTTGGCTGCATTCGTTTCAGCTCGTGGCAGCCAGTCTAAAAAACACTATCTTGGACTTCTCTGGATGTTTCCCAGGCGAGCTATTGGCAGCATGTTCAGAACCACTGTTTCTGAGGCTAATTCTTGAACCGTAAGTCATAGACGCTCGATCTTGGTGGCATTCGTCTCAGCGCCTGGCAATTAGTATAGAAGCACTGTTGCCCACTGTTTCTGAGGCTAATTCTTGAACCGTAAGTCATAGACGCTAGATCTTGGCGGCATTCGTCTCAGCGCCTGGCAATTAGTATAGAAGCACTGTCTTTGACTTCTCTGGATGTTTCCCAGGCGAGCTATTGACAAGTAAATCCTAGACGCTCGATCTTGGTTATTTTCGCTTTCGCGGCTGGCAGCAAAGTTCAGAACCATGTTTCTGTGAATAACTCTTGAACCGTAAGTCACAGACGCTCGCTCTTGGCTGCATTCGTTTCAGCTCGTGGCAGCCAGTCTAAAAAACACTATCTTGGACTTCTCTGGATGTTTCCCAGGCGAGCTATTGGCAGCATGTTCAGAACCACTGTTTCTGAGGCTAATTCTTGAACCGTAAGTCATAGACTCTCGATCTTGGTGGCATTCGTCTCAGCACCTGGCAATTAGTATAGAAGCACTGTTTCCCACTGTTTCTGAGGCTAATTCTTGAACCATAAGTCATAGACGCTAGATCTTGGCGGCATTCGTCTCAGCGCCTGGCAATTAGTGTAGAAGCACTGTCTTTGACTTCTCTGGATGTTTCCCAGGCGAGCTATTGACAAGTAAATCCTAGACGCTCGATCTTGGTTATTTTCGCTTTCGCGGCTGGCAGCAAAGTTCAGAACCATGTTTCTGTGAATAACTCTTGAACCGTAAGTCACAGACGCTCGCTCTTGGCTGCATTCGATTCAGCTCGTGGCAGCCAGTCTAAAAAACACTATCTTGGACTTCTCTGGATGTTTCCCAGGCGAGCTATTGGCAGCATGTTCAGAACCACTGTTTCTGAGGCTAATTCTTGAACCGTAAGTCATAGACGCTCGATCTTGGTGGCATTCGTCTCAGCGCCTGGCAATTAGTATAGAAGCACTGTTGCCCACTGTTTCTGAGGCTAATTCTTGAACCGTAAGTCATAGACGCTAGATCTTGGCGGCATTCGTCTCAGCGCCTCGCAAATAGTATAGAAGCACTGTCTTTGACTTCTCTGGATGTTTCCCAGGCGAGCTATTGACAAGTAAATCCTAGACGCTCGATCTTGGTTATTTTCGCTTTCGCGGCTGGCAGCAAAGTTCAGAACCATGTTTCTGTGAATAACTCTTGAACCGTAAGTCACAGACGCTCGCTCTTGGCTGCATTCGTTTCAGCTCGTGGCAGCCAGTCTAAAAAACACTATCTTGGACTTCTCTGGATGTTTCCCAGGCGAGCTATTGGCAGCATGTTCAGAACCATTGTTTCTGAGGCTAATTCTTGAACCGTAAGTCATAGACGCTCGATCTTGGTGGCATTCGTCTCAGCGCCTGGCAATTAGTATAGAAGCACTGTTGCCCACTGTTTCTGAGGCTAATTCTTGAACCGTAAGTCATAGACGCTAGATCTTGGCGGCATTCGTCTCAGCGCCTGGCAATTAGTATAGAAGCACTGTCTTTGACTTCTCTGGATGTTTCCCAGGCGAGCTATTGACAAGTAAATCCTAGACGCTCGATCTTGGTTATTTTCGCTTTCGCGGCTGGCAGCAAAGTTCAGAACCATGTTTCTGTGAATAACTCTTGAACCGTAAGTCACAGACGCTCGCTCTTGGCTGCATTCGTTTCAGCTCGTGGCAGCCAGTCTAAAAAACACTATCTTGGACTTCTCTGGATGTTTCCCAGGCGAGCTATTGGCAGCATGTTCAGAACCACTGTTTCTGAGGCTAATTCTTGAACCGTAAGTCATAGACGCTCGATCTTGGCGGCATTCGTCTCAGCGCCTGGCAATTAGTATAGAAGCACTGTTTCCCACTGTTTCTGAGGCTAATTCTTGAACCGTAAGTCATAGACGCTAGATCTTGGCGGCATTCGTCTCAGCGCCTCGCAAATAGTATAGAAGCACTGTCTTTGACTTCTCTGGATGTTTCCCAGGCGAGCTATTGACAAGTAAATCCTAGACGCTCGATCTTGGTTATTTTCGCTTTCGCGGCTGGCAGCAAAGTTCAGAACCATGTTTCTGTGAATAACTCTTGAACCGTAAGTCACAGACGCTCGCTCTTGGCTGCATTCGTTTCAGCTCGTGGCAGCCAGTCTAAAAAACACTATCTTGGACTTCTCTGGATGTTTCCCAGGCGAGCTATTGGCAGCATGTTCAGAACCACTGTTTCTGAGGCTAATTCTTGAACCGTAAGTCTTAGACGCTCGATCTTGGCGCCATTCGTCTCAGCGCCTGGCAATTAGTATAGAAGCACTGTCTTTGACTTCTCTGGATGTTTCCCAGGCGAGCTATTGACAAGTAAATCCTAGACGCTCGATCTTGGTTATTTTCGCTTTCGCGGCTGGCAGCAAAGTTCAGAACCATGTTTCTGTGAATAACTCTTGAACCGTAAGTCACAGACGCTCGCTCTTGGCTGCATTCGTTTCAGCTCGTGGCAGCCAGTCTAAAAAACACTATCTTGGACTTCTCTGGATGTTTCCCAGGCGAGCTATTGGCAGCATGTTCAGAACCACTGTTTCTGAGGCTAATTCTTGAACCGTAAGTCATAGACGCTCGATCTTGGTGGCATTCGTCTCAGCGCCTGGCAATTAGTATAGAAGCACTGTTGCCCACTGTTTCTGAGGCTAATTCTTGAACCGTAAGTCATAGACGCTAGATCTTGGCGGCATTCGTCTCAGCGCCTGGCAATTAGTATAGAAGCACTGTCTTTGACTTCTCTGGATGTTTCCCAGGCGAGCTATTGACAAGTAAATCCTAGACGCTCGATCTTGGTTATTTTCGCTTTCGCGGCTGGCAGCAAAGTTCAGAACCATGTTTCTGTGAATAACTCTTGAACCGTAAGTCACAGACGCTCGCTCTTGGCTGCATTCGTTTCAGCTCGTGGCAGCCAGTCTAAAAAACACTATCTTGGACTTCTCTGGATGTTTCCCAGGCGAGCTATTGGCAGCATGTTCAGAACCACTGTTTCTGAGGCTAATTCTTGAACCGTAAGTCATAGACTCTCGATCTTGGTGGCATTCGTCTCAGCACCTGGCAATTAGTATAGAAGCACTGTTTCCCACTGTTTCTGAGGCTAATTCTTGAACCATAAGTCATAGACGCTAGATCTTGGCGGCATTCGTCTCAGCGCCTGGCAATTAGTGTAGAAGCACTGTCTTTGACTTCTCTGGATGTTTCCCAGGCGAGCTATTGACAAGTAAATCCTAGACGCTCGATCTTGGTTATTTTCGCTTTCGCGGCTGGCAGCAAAGTTCAGAACCATGTTTCTGTGAATAACTCTTGAACCGTAAGTCACAGACGCTCGCTCTTGGCTGCATTCGATTCAGCTCGTGGCAGCCAGTCTAAAAAACACTATCTTGGACTTCTCTGGATGTTTCCCAGGCGAGCTATTGGCAGCATGTTCAGAACCACTGTTTCTGAGGCTAATTCTTGAACCGTAAGTCATAGACGCTCGATCTTGGTGGCATTCGTCTCAGCGCCTGGCAATTAGTATAGAAGCACTGTTGCCCACTGTTTCTGAGGCTAATTCTTGAACCGTAAGTCATAGACGCTAGATCTTGGCGGCATTCGTCTCAGCGCCTCGCAAATAGTATAGAAGCACTGTCTTTGACTTCTCTGGATGTTTCCCAGGCGAGCTATTGACAAGTAAATCCTAGACGCTCGATCTTGGTTATTTTCGCTTTCGCGGCTGGCAGCAAAGTTCAGAACCATGTTTCTGTGAATAACTCTTGAACCGTAAGTCACAGACGCTCGCTCTTGGCTGCATTCGTTTCAGCTCGTGGCAGCCAGTCTAAAAAACACTATCTTGGACTTCTCTGGATGTTTCCCAGGCGAGCTATTGGCAGCATGTTCAGAACCACTGTTTCTGAGGCTAATTCTTGAACCGTAAGTCTTAGACGCTCGATCTTGGCGCCATTCGTCTCAGCGCCTGGCAATTAGTATAGAAGCACTGTCTTTGACTTCTCTGGATGTTTCCCAGGCGAGCTATTGACAAGTAAATCCTAAACGCTCGATCTTGGTTATTTTCGCTTTCGCGGCTGGCAGCAAAGTTCAGAACCATGTTTCTGTGAATAACTCTTGAACCGTAAGTCACAGACGCTCGCTCTTGGCTGCATTCGTTTCAGCTCGTGGCAGCCAGTCTAAAAGACACTATCTTGGACTTCTCTGGATGTTTCCCAGGCGAGCTATTGGCAGCATGTTCAGAACCACTGTTTCTGAGGCTAATTCTTGAACCGTAAGTCATAGACGCTCGATCTTGGTGGCATTCGTCTCAGCGCCTGGCAATTAGTATAGAAGCACTGTTGCCCACTGTTTCTGAGGCTAATTCTTGAACCGTAAGTCATAGACGCTAGATCTTGGCGGCATTCGTCTCAGCGCCTGGCAATTAGTATAGAAGCACTGTCTTTGACTTCTCTGGATGTTTCCCAGGCGAGCTATTGACAAGTAAATCCTAGACGCTCGATCTTGGTTATTTTCGCTTTCGCGGCTGGCAGCAAAGTTGAGAACCATGTTTCTGTGAATAACTCTTGAACCGTAAGTCACAGACGCTCGCTCTTGGCTGCATTCGTTTCAGCTCGTGGCAGCCAGTCTAAAAAACACAATCTTGGACTTCTCTGGATGTTTCCCAGGCGAGCTATTGGCAGCATGTTCAGAACCACTGTTTCTGAGGCTAATTCTTGAACCGTAAGTCATAGACTCTCGATCTTGGTGGCATTCGTCTCAGCACCTGGCAATTAGTATAGAAGCACTGTTTCCCACTGTTTCTGAGGCTAATTCTTGAACCATAAGTCATAGACGCTAGATCTTGGCGGCATTCGTCTCAGCGCCTGGCAATTAGTGTAGAAGCAATGTCTTTGACTTCTCTGGATGTTTCCCAGGCGAGCTATTGACAAGTAAATCCTAGACGCTCGATCTTGGTTATTTTCGCTTTCGCGGCTGGCAGCAAAGTTCAGAACCATGTTTCTGTGAATAACTCTTGAACCGTAAGTCACAGACGCTCGCTCTTGGCTGCATTCGATTCAGCTCGTGGCAGCCAGTCTAAAAAACACTATCTTGGACTTCTCTGGATGTTTCCCAGGCGAGCTATTGGCAGCATGTTCAGAACCACTGTTTCTGAGGCTAATTCTTGAACCGTAAGTCATAGACGCTCGATCTTGGCGGCATTCGTCTCAGCGCCTGGCAATTAGTATAGAAGCACTGTTTCCCACTGTTTCGGAGGCTAATTCTTGAACCGTAAGTCATAGACGCTAGATCTTGGCGGCATTCGTCTCAGCGCCTGACAATTAGTATAGAAGCACTGTCTTTGACTTCTCTGGATGTTTCCCAGGCGAGCTATTGACAAGTAAATCCTAGACGCTCGATCTTGGTTATTTTCGCTTTCGCGGCTGGCCTCAAAGTTCAGAACCATGTTTCTGTGAATAACTCTTGAACCGTAAGTCACAGACGCTCGCTCTTGGCTGCATTCGATTCAGCTCGTGGCAACCAGTCTAAAAAACACTATCTTGGACTTCTCTGGATGTTTCCCAGGCGAGCTATTGGCAGCATGTTCAGAACCACTGTTTCTGAGGCTAATTCTTGAACCGTAAGTCATAGATGCTCGATCTTGGCGGCATTCGTCTCAGCGCCTGGCAATTAGTATAGAAGCACTGTTTCCCACTGTTTCTGAGGCTAATTCTTGAACCGTAAGTCATAGACGCTAGATCTTGGCGGCATTCGTCTCAGCGCCTCGCAAATAGTATAGAAGCACTGTCTTTGACTTCTCTGGATGTTTCCCAGGCGAGCTATTGACAAGTAAATCCTAGACGCTCGATCTTGGTTATTTTCGCTTTCGCGGCTGGCAGCAAAGTTCAGAACCATGTTTCTGTGAATAACTCTTGAACCGTAAGTCACAGACGCTCGCTCTTGGCTGCATTCGTTTCAGCTCGTGGCAGCCAGTCTAAAAAACACTATCTTGGACTTCTCTGGATGTTTCCCAGGCGAGCTATTGGCAGCATGTTCAGAACCACTGTTTCTGAGGCTAATTCTTGAACCGTAAGTCTTAGACGCTCGATCTTGGCGCCATTCGTCTCAGCGCCTGGCAGTTAGTATAGAAGCACTGTCTTTGACTTCTCTGGATGTTTCCCAGGCGAGCTATTGACAAGTAAATCCTAGACGCTCGATCTTGGTTATTTTCGCTTTCGCGGCTGGCAGCAAAGTTCAGAACCATGTTTCTGTGAATAACTCTTGAACCGTAAGTCACAGACGCTCGCTCTTGGCTGCATTCGTTTCAGCTCGTGGCAGCCAGTCTAAAAAACACTATCTTGGACTTCTCTGGATGTTTCCCAGGCGAGCTATTGGCAGCATGTTCAGAACCACTGTTTCTGAGGCTAATTCTTGAACCGTAAGTCATAGACGCTCGATCTTGGTGGCATTCGTCTCAGCGCCTGGCAATTAGTATAGAAGCACTGTTGCCCACTGTTTCTGAGGCTAATTCTTGAACCGTAAGTCATAGACGCTAGATCTTGGCGGCATTCGTCTCAGCGCCTGGCAATTAGTATAGAAGCACTGTCTTTGACTTCTCTGGATGTTTCCCAGGCGAGCTATTGACAAGTAAATCCTAGACGCTCGATCTTGGTTATTTTCGCTTTCGCGGCTGGCAGCAAAGTTCAGAACCATGTTTCTGTGAATAACTCTTGAACCGTAAGTCACAGACGCTCGCTCTTGGCTGCATTCGTTTCAGCTCGTGGCAGCCAGTCTAAAAAACACTATCTTGGACTTCTCTGGATGTTTCCCAGGCGAGCTATTGGCAGCATGTTCAGAACCACTGTTTCTGAGGCTAATTCTTGAACCGTAAGTCATAGACTCTCGATCTTGGTGGCATTCGTCTCAGCGCCTGGCAATTAGTATAGAAGCACTGTTTCCCACTGTTTCTGAGGCTAATTCTTGAACCGTAAGTCATAGACGCTAGATCTTGGCGGCATTCGTCTCAGCGCCTGGCAATTAGTATAGAAGCACTGTCTTTGACTTCTCTGGATGTTTCCCAGGCGAGCTATTGACAAGTAAATCCTAGACGCTCGATCTTAGTTATTTTCGCTTTCGCGGCTGGCAGCAAAGTTCAGAACCATGTTTCTGTGAATAACTCTTGAACCGTAAGTCACAGACGCTCGCTCTTGGCTGCATTCGTTTCAGCTCGTGGCAGCCAGTCTAAAAAACACTATCTTGGACTTCTCTGGATGTTTCCCAGGCGAGCTATTGGCAGCATGTTCAGAACCACTGTTTCTGAGGCTAATTCTTGAACCGTAAGTCTTAGACGCTCGATCTTGGCGCCATTCGTCTCAGCGCCTGGCAATTAGTATAGAAGCACTGTTTCCCACTGTTTCTGAGGCTAATTCTTGAACCGTAAGTCATAGACGCTAGATCTTGGCGGCATTCGTCTCAGCGCCTGGCAATTAGTGTAGAAGCACTGTCTTTGACTTCTCTGGATGTTTCCCAGGCGAGCTATTGACAAGTAAATCCTAGACGCTCGATCTTGGTTATTTTCGCTTTCGCGGCTGGCAGCAAAGTTCAGAACCATGTTTCTGTGAATAACTCTTGAACCGTAAGTCACAGACGCTCGCTCTTGGCTGCATTCGTTTCAGCTCGTGGCAGCCAGTCTAAAAAACACTATCTTGGACTTCTCTGGATGTTTCCCAGTCGAGCTATTGGCAGCATGTTCAGAACCACTGTTTCTGAGGCTAATTCTTGAACCGTAAGTTATAGACGCTCGATCTTGGTGGCATTCGTCTCAGCGCCTGGCAATTAGTATAGAAGCACTGTTTCCCACTGTTTCTGAGGCTAATTCTTGAACCGTAAGTCATAGACGCTAGATCTTGGTGGCATTCGTCTCAGCGCCTGGCAATTAGTATAGAAGCACTGTCTTTGACTTCTCTGGATGTTTCCCAGGCGAGCTATTGACAAGTAAATCCTAGACGCTCGATCTTGGTTATTTTCGCTTTCGCGGCTGGCAGCAAAGTTCAGAACCATGTTTCTGTGAATAACTCTTGAACCGTAAGTCACAGACGCTCGCTCTTGGCTGCATTCGTTTCAGCTCGTGGCAGCCAGTCTAAAAAACACTATCTTGGACTTCTCTGGATGTTTCCCAGGCAAGCTATTGGCAGCATGTTCAGAACCACTGTTTCTGAGGCTAATTCTTGAACCGTAAGTCATAGACTCTCGATCTTGGTGGCATTCGTCTCAGCGCCTGGCAATTAGTATAGAAGCACTGTTTCCCACTGTTTCTGAGGCTAATTCTTGAACCGTAAGTCACAGACGCTCGCTCTTGGCTCCATTCGATTCAGCTCGTGGCAGCCAGTCCAAAAAACACTATCTTGGACTTCTCTGGATGTTTCCCAGGCGAGTTATTGGCAGCATGTTCAGAACCACTGTTTCTGGGGCTAATTCTTGAACCGTAAGTCATAGACGCTCGATCTTGGCGGTATTCGTCTCAGCGCCTGGCAATTAGTATAGAAGCACTGTCTTTGACTTCTCTGGATGTTTCCCAGGCGAGCTATTGACAAGTAAATCCTAGACGCTCGATCTTAGTTATTTTCGCTTTCGCGGCTGGCAGCAAAGTTCAGAACCATGTTTCTGTGAATAACTCTTGAACCGTAAGTCACAGACGCTCGCTCTTGGCTGCATTCGTTTCAGCTCGTGGCAGCCAGTCTAAAAAACACTATCTTGGACTTCTCTGGATGTTTCCCAGGCGAGCTATTGGCATCATGTTCAGAACCACTGTTTCTGAGGCGAATTCTTGAACCGTAATTCTTAGACGCTCGATCTTGGCGCCATTCGTCTCAGCGCCTGGCAATTAGTATAGAAGCACTGTCTTTGACTTCTCTGGATGTTTCCCATGCGAGCTATTGACAAGTAAATCCTAGACGCTCGATCTTGGTTATTTTCGCTTTCGCGGCTGGCAGCAAAGTTCAGAACCATGTTTCTGTGAATAACTCTTGAACCGTAAGTCACAGACGCTCGCTCTTGGCTGCATTCGTTTCAGCTCGTGGCAGCCAGTCTAAAAAACACTATCTTGGACTTCTCTGGATGTTTCCCAGGCGAGCTATTGGCAGCATGTTCAGAACCACTGTTTCTGAGGCTAATTCTTGAACCGTAAGCCATAGACGCTCGATCTTGGCGGCATTCGTCTCAGCGCCTGGCAATTAGTATAGAAGCACTGTTTCCCACTGTTTCTGAGGCTAATTCTTGAACCGTAAGTCATAGACGCTAGATCTTGGCGGCATTCGTCTCAGCGCCTGGCAATTAGTATAGAAGCACTGTCTTTGACTTCTCTGGATGTTTCCCAGGCGAGCTATTGACAAGTAAATCCTAGACGCTCGATCTTGGTTATTTTCGCTTTCGCGGCTGGCAGCAAAGTTCAGAACCATGTTTCTGTGAATAACTCTTGAACCGTAAGTCACAGACGCTCGCTCTTGGCTGCATTCGTTTCAGCTCGTGGCAGCCAGTCTAAAAAACACTATCTTGGACTTCTCTGGATGTTTCCCAGGCGAGCTATTGGCAGCATGTTCAGAACCACTGTTTCTGAGGCTAATTCTTGAACCGTAAGTCATAGACGCTCGATCTTGGCGGCATTCGTCTCAGCGCCTGGCAATTAGTATGGAAACACTGTCTTTGACTTCTCTGGACGTTTCCCAGGCGAGCTATTGACAAGTAAATCCTAGACGCTCGATCTTAGTTATTTTCGCTTTCGCGGCTGGCAGCAAAGTTCAGAACCATGTTTCTGTGAATAACTCTTGAACCGTAAGTCACAGACGCTTGCTCTTGGCTGCATTCGTTTCAGCTCGTGGCAGCCAGTCTAAAAAACACTATCTTGGACTTCTCTGGATGTTTCCCAGGCGAGCTATTGGCAGCATGTTCAGAACCACTGTTTCTGAGGCTAATTCTTGAACCGTAAGTCATAGACGCTAGATCTTGGCGGCATTCGTCTCAGCGCCTGGCAATTAGTATAGAAGCACTGTCTTTGACTTCTCTGGATGTTTCCCAGGCGAGCTATTGACAAGTAAATCCTAGACGCTCGATCTTGGTTATTTTCGCTTTCGCGGCTGGCAGCAAAGTTCAGAACCATGTTTCTGTGAATAACTCTTGAACCGTAAGTCACAGACGCTCGCTCTTGGCTGCATTCGTTTCAGCTCGTGGCAGCCAGTCTAAAAAACACAATCTTGGACTTATCTGGATGTTTCCCAGGCGAGCTATTGGCAGCATGTTCAGAACCACTGTTTCTGAGGCTAATTCTTGAACCGTAAGTCATAGACGCTCGATCTTGGCGGCATTCGTCTCAGCGCCTGGCAATTAGTATAGAAGCACTGTTTCCCACTGTTTCTGAGGCTAATTCTTGAACCGTAAGTCATAGACGCTAGATCTTGGCGGCATTCGTCTCAGCGCCTGGCAAGTAGTATAGAAGCACTGTCTTTGACTTCTCTGGATGTTTCCCAGGCGAGCTATTGACAAGTAAATCCTAGACGATCGATCTTGGTTATTTTTGCTTTCGCGGCTGGCAGCAAAGTTCAGAACCATGTTTCTGTGAATAATTCTTGAACCGTAAGTCACAGACGCTCGCTCTTGGCTGCATTCGTTTCAGCTCGTGGCAGCCAGTCTAAAAAACACTATCTTGGACTTCTCTGGATGTTTCCCAGGCGAGCAATTGGCAGCATGTTCAGAACCACTGTTTCTGAGGCTAATTCTTGAACCGTAAGTCATAGACGCTCGATCTTGGCGGCATTCGTCTCAGCGCCTGGCAATTAGTATAGAAGCACTGTTTCCCACTGTTTCTGAGGCTAATTCTTGAACCGTAAGTCATAGACGCTAGATCTTGGCGGCATTCGTCTCAGCGCCTGACAATTAGTATAGAAGCACTGTCTTTGACTTCTCTGGATGTTTCCCAGGCGAGCTATTGACAAGTAAATCCTAGACGCTCGATCTTGGTTATTTTCGCTTTCGCGGCTGGCAGCAAAGTTCAGAACCATGTTTCTGTGAATAACTCTTGAACCGTAAGTCACAGACGCTCGCTCTTGGCTGCATTCGATTCAGCTCGTGGCAACCAGTCTAAAAAACACTATCTTGGACTTCTCTGGATGTTTCCCAGGCGAGCTATTGGCAGCATGTTCAGAACCACTGTTTCTGAGGCTAATTCTTGAACCGTAAGTCATAGACGCTCGATCTTGGTGGCATTCGTCTCAGCGCCTGGCAATTAGTATAGAAGCACTGTTTCCCACTGTTTCTGAGGCTAATTCTTGAACCGTAAGTCATAGACGCTAGATCTTGGCGGCATTCGTCTCAGCGCCTGGCAATTAGTATAGAAGCACTGTCTTTGACTTCTCTGGATGTTTCCCAGGCGAGCTATTGACAAGTAAATCCTAGACGATCGATCTTGGTTATTTTTGCTTTCGCGGCTGGCAGCAAAGTTCAGAACCATGTTTCTGTGAATAATTCTTGAACCGTAAGTCACAGACGCTCGCTCTTGGATGCATTCGTTTCAGCTCGTGGCAGCCAGTCTAAAAAACACTATCTTGGACTTCTCTGGATGTTTCCCAGTCGAGCTATTGGCAGCATGTTCAGAACCACTGTTTCTGAGGCTAATTCTTGAACCGAAAGTCATAGACGCTCGATCTTGGCGGCATTCGTCTCAGCGCCTGGCAATTAGTATAGAAGCACTGTTTCCCACTGTTTCTGAGGCTAATTCTTGAACCGTAAGTCATAGACGCTAGATCTTGGCGGCATTCGTCTCAGCGCCTGGCAATTAGTATAGAAGCACTGTCTTTGACTTCTCTGGATGTTTCCCAGGCGAGCTATTGACAAGTAAATCCTAGACGATCGATCTTGGTTATTTTTGCTTTCGCGGCTGGCAGCAAAGTTCAGAACCATGTTTCTGTGAATAATTCTTGAACCGTAAGTCACAGACGCTCGCTCTTGGCTGCATTCGTTTCAGCTCGTGGCAGCCAGTCTAAAAAAACACTATCTTGGACTTCTCTGGATGTTTCCCAGGCGAGCAATTGGCAGCATGTTCAGAACCACTGTTTCTGAGGCTAATTCTTGAACCGTAAGTCATAGACGCTCGATCTTGGCGGCATTCGTCTCAGCGCCTGGCAATTAGTATAGAAGCACTGTTTCCCACTGTTTCTGAGGCTAATTCTTGAACCGTAAGTCATAGACGCTAGATCTTGGCGGCATTCGTCTCAGCGCCTGACAATTAGTATAGAAGCACTGTCTTTAACTTCTCTGGATGTTTCCCAGGCGAGCTATTGACAAGTAAATCCTAGACGCTCGATCTTGGTTATTTTCGCTTTCGCGGCTGGCAGCAAAGTTCAGAACCATGTTTCTGTGAATAACTCTTGAACCGTAAGTCACAGACGCTCGCTCTTGGCTGCATTCGATTCAGCTCGTGGCAGCCAGTCTAAAAAACACTATCTTGGACTTCTCTGGATGTTTCCCAGGCGAGCTATTGGCAGCATGTTCAGAACCACTGTTTCTGAGGCAAATTCTTGAACCGTAAGTCATAGACGCTCGATCTTGGCGGCATTCGTCTCAGCGCCTGGCAATTAGTATAGAAGCACTGTTTCCCACTGTTTCTGAGGCTAATTCTTGAACCGTAAGTCATAGACGCTAGATCTTGGCAGCATTCGTCTCAGCGCCTGACAATTAGTATAGAAGCACTGTCTTTGACTTCTCTGGATGTTTCCCAGGCGAGCTATTGACAAGTAAATCCTAGACGCTCGATCTTGGTTATTTTCGCTTTCGCGGCTGGCCTCAAAGTTCAGAACCATGTTTCTGTGAATAACTCTTGAACCGTAAGTCACAGACGCTCGCTCTTGGCTGCATTCGATTCAGCTCGTGGCAACCAGTCTAAAAAACACTATCTTGGACTTCTCTGGATGTTTCCCAGGCGAGCTATTGGCAGCATGTTCAGAACCACTGTTTCTGAGGCTAATTCTTGAACCGTAAGTCATAGACGCTCGATCTTGGCGGCATTCGTCTCAGCGCCTGGCAATTAGTATAGAAGCACTGTTTCCCACTGTTTCTGAGGCTAATTCTTGAACCGTAAGTCATAGACGCTAGATCTTGGCGGCATTCGTCTCAGCGCCTGGCAAGTAGTATAGAAGCACTGTCTTTGACTTCTCTGGATGTTTCCCAGGCGAGCTATTGACAAGTAAATCCTAGACGATCGATCTTGGTTATTTTTGCTTTCGCGGCTGGCAGCAAAGTTCAGAACCATGTTTCTGTGAATAATTCTTGAACCGTAAGTCACAGACGCTCGCTCTTGGCTGCATTCGTTTCAGCTCGTGGCAGCCAGTCTAAAAAACACTATCTTGGACTTCTCTGGATGTTTCCCAGGCGAGCAATTGGCAGCATGTTCAGAACCACTGTTTCTGAGGCTAATTCTTGAACCGTAAGTCATAGACGCTCGATCTTGGCGGCATTCGTCTCAGCGCCTGGCAATTAGTATAGAAGCACTGTTTCCCACTGTTTCTGAGGCTAATTCTTGAACCGTAAGTCATAGACGCTAGATCTTGGCGGCATTCGTCTCAGCGCCTGACAATTAGTATAGAAGCACTGTCTTTGACTTCTCTGGATGTTTCCCAGGCGAGCTATTGACAAGTAAATCCTAGACGCTCGATCTTGGTTATTTTCGCTTTCGCGGCTGGCAGCAAAGTTCAGAACCATGTTTCTGTGAATAACTCTTGAACCGTAAGTCACAGACGCTCGCTCTTGGCTGCATTCGATTCAGCTCGTGGCAACCAGTCTAAAAAACACTATCTTGGACTTCTCTGGATGTTTCCCAGGCGAGCTATTGGCAGCATGTTCAGAACCACTGTTTCTGAGGCTAATTCTTGAACCGTAAGTCATAGACGCTCGATCTTGGCGGCATTCGTCTCAGCGCCTGGCAATTAGTATAGAAGCACTGTTTCCCACTGTTTCTGAGGCTAATTCTTGAACCGTAAGTCATAGACGCTAGATCTTGGCGGCATTCGTCTCAGCGCCTGGCAATTAGTATGGAAGCACTGTCTTTGACTTCTCTGGATGTTTCCCAGGCGAGCTATTGACAAGTAAATCCTAGACGCTCGATCTTGGTTATTTTCGCTTTCGCGGCTGGCAGCAAAGTTCAGAACCATGTTTCTGTGAATAACTCTTGAACCGTAAGTCACAGACGCTCGCTCTTGGCTGCATTCGTTTCAGCTCGTGGCAGCCAGTCTAAAAAACACAATCTTGGACTTCTCTGGATGTTTCCCAGGCGAGCTATTGGCAGCATGTTCAGAACCACTGTTTCTGAGGATAATTCTTGAACCGTAAGTCATAGACGCTCGATCTTGGCGGCATTCGTCTCAGCGCCTGGCAATTAGTATAGAAGCACTGTTTCCCACTGTTTCTGAGGCTAATTCTTGAACCGTAAGTCATAGACGCTAGATCTTGGCGGCATTCGTCTCAGCGCCTGGCAATTAGTATAGAAGTACTGTCTTTGACTTCTCTGGATGTTTCCCAGGCGAGCTATTGACAAGTAAATCCTAGACGCTCGATCTTGGTTATTTTCGCTTTCGCGGCTGGCAGCAAAGTTCAGAACCATGTTTCTGTGAATAACTCTTGAACCGTAAGTCACAGACGCTCGCTCTTGGCTGCATTCGTTTCAGCTCGTGGCAGCCAGTCTAAAAAAACACTATCTTGGACTTCTCTGGATGTTTCCCAGGCGAGCTATTGGCAGCATGTTCAGAACCACTGTTTCTGAGGCTAATTCTTGAACCGTAAGTCATAGACGCTAGATCTTGGCGGCATTCGTCTCAGCGCCTGGCAATTAGTATAGAAGTACTCTCTTTGACTTCTCTGGATGTTTCCCAGGCGAGCTATTGACAAGTAAATCCTAGACGCTCGATCTTGGTTATTTTCGCTTTCGCGGCTGGCAGCAAAGTTCAGAACCATGTTTCTGTGAATAACTCTTGAACCGTAAGTCACAGACGCTCGCTCTTGGCTGCATTCGTTTCAGCTCGTGGCAGCCAGTCTAAAAAACACAATCTTGGACTTCTCTGGATGTTTCCCAGGCGAGCTACTGGCAGCATGTTCAGAACCACTGTTTCTGAGGCTAATTCTTGAACCGTAAGTCATAGACGCTCGATCTTGGCGGCATTCGTCTCAGCGCCTGGCAATTAGTATAGAAGCACTGTTTCCCACTGTTTCTGAGGCTAATTCTTGAACCGTAAGTCATAGACGCTAGATCTTGGCGGCATTCGTCTCAGCGCCTGGCAATTAGTATGGAAGCACTGTCTTTGACTTCTCTGGATGTTTCCCAGGCGAGCTATTGACAAGTAAATCCTAGACGCTCGATCTTGGTTATTTTCGCTTTCGCGGCTGGCAGCAAAGTTCAGAACCATGTTTCTGTGAATAACTCTTGAACCGTAAGTCACAGACGCTCGCTCTTGGCTGCATTCGTTTCAGCTCGTGGCAGCCAGTCTAAAAAACACAATCTTGGACTTCTCTGGATGTTTCCCAGGCGAGCAATTGGCATCATGTTCAGAACCACTGTTTCTGAGGCTAATTCTTGAACCGTAAGTCATAGACGCTCGATCTTGGCGGCATTCGTCTCAGCGCCTTGCAATTAGTATAGAAGCACTGTTTCCCACTGTTTCTGAGGCTAATTCTTGAACCGTAAGTCATAGACGCTAGATCTTGGCGGCATTCGTCTCAGCGCCTGGCAATTAGTATAGAAGCACTGTCTTTGACTTCTCTGGATGTTTCCCAGGCGAGCTATTGACAAGTAAATCCTAGACGCTCGATCTTGGTTATTTTCGCTTTCGCAGCTGGCAGCAAAGTTCAGAACCATTTTTCTGTGAATAACTCTTGAACCGTAAGTCACAGACGCTCGCTCTTGGCTGCATTCGTTTCAGCTCGTGGCAGCCAGTCTAAAAAACACTATCTTGGACTTCTCTGGATGTTTCCCATGCGAGCAATTGGCAGCATGTTCAGAACCACTGTTTCTGAGGCTAATTCTTGAACCGTAAGTCATAGACGCTCGATCTTGGCGGCATTCGTCTCAGCGCCTTGCAATTAGTATAGAAGCACTGTTTCCCACTGTTTCTGAGGCTAATTCTTGAACCGTAAGTCATAGACGCTAGATCTTGGCGGTATTCGTCTCAGCGCCTGGCAATTAGTATAGAAGCACTGTCTTTGACTTCTCTGGATGTTTCCCAGGCGAGCTATTGACAAGTAAATCCTAGACGCTCGATCTTGGTTATTTTCGCTTTCGCGGCTGGCAGCAAAGTTCAGAACCATGTTTCTGTGAATAACTCTTGAACCGTAAGTCACAGACGCTCGCTCTTGGCTGCATTCGTTTCAGCTCGTGGCAGCCAGTCTAAAAAACACAATCTTGGACTTCTCTGGATGTTTCCCAGGCGAGCTACTGGCAACATGTTCAGAACCACTGTTTCTGAGGCTAATTCTTGAACCGTAAGTCATAGACGCTCGATCTTGGCGGCATTCGTCTCAGCGCCTGGCAATTAGTATAGAAGCACTGTTTCCCACTGTTTCTGAGGCTAATTCTTGAACCGTAAGTCATAGACGCTAGATCTTGGCGGCATTCGTCTCAGCGCCTGGCAATTAGTATAGAAGTACTGTCTTTGACTTCTCTGGATGTTTCCCAGGCGAGCTATTGACAAGTAAATCCTAGACGCTCGATCTTGGTTATTTTCGCTTTCGCGGCTGGCAGCAAAGTTCAGAACCATGTTTCTGTGAATAACTCTTGAACCGTAAGTCACAGACGCTCGCTCTTGGCTGCATTCGTTTCAGCTCGTGGCAGCCAGTCTAAAAAACACTATCTTGGACTTCTCTGGATGTTTCCCAGGCGAGCAATTGGCAGCATGTTCAGAACCACTTTTTCTGAGGCTAATTCTTGAACCGTAAGTCATAGACGCTCGATCTTGGCGGCATTCGTCTCAGCGCCTTGCAATTAGTATAGAAGCACTGTTTCCCACTGTTTCTGAGGCTAATTCTTGAACCGTAAGTCATAGACGCTAGATCTTGGCGGCATTCGTCTCAGCGCCTGGCAATTAGTATTGAAGCACTGTCTTTGACTTCTCTGGATGTTTCCCAGGCGAGCTATTGACAAGTAAATCCTGGACGCTCGATCTTGGTTATTTTCGCTTTCGCGGCTGGCAGCAAAGTTCAGAACCATGTTTCTGTGAATAACTCTTGAACCGTAAGTCACAGACGCTCGCTCTAGGCTGCATTCGTTTCAGCTCGTGGCAGCCAGTCTAAAAAACACAATCTTGGACTTCTCTGGATGTTTCCCAGGCGAGCTACTGGCAGCATGTTCAGAACCACTGTTTCTGAGGCTAATTCTTGAACCGTAAGTCATAGACGCTCGATCTTGGCGGCATTCGTCTCAGCGCCTGGCAATTAGTATAGAAGCACTGTTTCCCACTGTTTCTGAAGCTAATTCTTGAACCGTAAGTCATAGACGCTAGATCTTGGCGGCATTCGTCTCAGCGCCTGGCAATTAGTATAGAAGCACTGTCTTTGACTTCTCTGGATGTTTCCCAGGCGAGCTATTGACAAGTAAATCCTAGACGCTCGATCTTGGTTATTTTCGCTTTCGCGGCTGGCAGCAAAGTTCAGAACCATGTTTCTGTGAATAACTCTTGAACCGTAAGTCACAGACGCTCGCTCTTGGCTGCATTCGTTTCAGCTCGTGGCAGCCAGTCTAAAAAACACAATCTTGGACTTCTCTGGATGTTTCCCAGGCGAGCAATTGGCATCATGTTCAGAACCACTGTTTCTGAGGCTAATTCTTGAACCGTAAGTCATAGACGCTCGATCTTGGCGGCATTCGTCTCAGCGCCTTGCAATTAGTATAGAAGCACTGTTTCCCACTGTTTCTGAGGCTAATTCTTGAACCGTAAGTCATAGACGCTAGATCTTGGCGGCATTCGTCTCAGCGCCTGGCAATTAGTATAGAAGCACTGTCTTTGACTTCTCTGGATGTTTCCCAGGCGAGCTATTGACAAGTAAATCCTAGACGCTCGATCTTGGTTATTTTCGCTTTCGCGGCTGGCAGCAAAGTTCAGAACCATGTTTCTGTGAATAACTCTTGAACCGTAAGTCACAGACGCTCGCTCTTGGCTGCATTCGTTTCAGCTCGTGGCAGCCAGTCTAAAAAACACTATCTTGGACTTCTCTGGATGTTTCCCAGACGAGCTATTGGCAGCATGTTCAGAACCACTGTTTCTGAGGCTAATTCTTGAACCGTAAGTCATAGACGCTCGATCTTGGCGGCATTCGTCTCAGCGCCTGGCAATTAGTATAGAAGCACTGTTTCCCACTGTTTCTGAGGCTAATTATTGAACCGTAAGTCATAGACGCTAGATCTTGGCGGCATTCGTCTCAGCGCCTGGCAATTAGTATAGAAGCACTGTCTTTGACTTCTCTGGATGTTTCCCAGGCGAGCTATTGACAAGTAAATCCTAGACGCTCGATCTTGGTTATTTTTGCTTTCGCGGCTGGCAGCAAAGTTCAGAACCATGTTTCTGTGAATAACTCTTGAACCGTAAGTCACAGACGCTCGCTCTTGGCTGCATTCGTTTCAGCTCGTGGCAGCCAGTCTAAAATACACTATCTTGGACTTCTCTGGATGTTTCCCAGACGAGCTATTGGCAGCATGTTCAGAACCACTGTTTCTGAGGCTAATTCTTGAACCGTAAGTCATAGACGCTCGATCTTGGCGGCATTCGTCTCAGCGCCTGGCAATTAGTATAGAAGCACTGTTTCCCACTGTTTCTGAGGCTAATTCTTGAACCGTAAGTCATAGACGCTAGATCTTGGCGGCATTCGTCTCAGCGCCTGGCAATTAGTATGGAAGCACTGTCTTTGACTTCTCTGGATGTTTCCCAGGCGAGCTATTGACAAGTAAATGCTAGACGCTCGATCTTGGTTATTTTCGCTTTCGCGGCTGGCAGCAAAGTTCAGAACCATGTTTCTGTGAATAACTCTTGAACCGTAAGTCACAGACGCTCTTTCTTGGCTGCATTAGTTTCAGCTCGTGGCAGCCAGTCTAAAAAACACAATCTTGGACTTCTCTGGATGTTTCCCAGGCGAGCTATTGGCAGCATGTTCAGAACCACTGTTTCTGAGGCTAATTCTTGAACCGTAAGTCATAGACCCTCGATCTTGGCGGCATTCGTCTCAGCGCCTGGCAATTAGTATAGAAGCACTGTTTCCCACTGTTTCTGAGGCTAATTCTTGAACCGTAAGTCATAGACGCTCGATCTTGGCGGCATTCGTCTCAGCGCCTTGCAATTAGTATAGAAGCACTGTTTCCCACTGTTTCTGAGGCTAATTCTTGAACCGTAAGTCATAGACGCTAGATCTTGGCGGCATTCGTCTCAGCGCCTGGCAATTAGTATAGAAGCACTGTCTTTGACTTCTCTGGATGTTTCCCAGGCGAGCTATTGACAAGTAAATCCTAGACGCTCGATCTTGGTTATTTTCGCTTTCGCGGCTGGCAGCAAAGTTCAGAACCATGTTTCTGTGAATAACTCTTGAACCGTAAGTCACAGACGCTCGCTCTTGGCTGCATTCGTTTCAGCTCGTGGCAGCCAGTCTAAAAAACACTATCTTGGACTTCTCTGGATGTTTCCCAGACGAGCTATTGGCAGCATGTTCAGAACCACTGTTTTTGAGGCTAATTCTTGAACCGTAAGTCATAGACGCTCGATCTTGGCGGCATTCGTCTCAGCGCCTGGCAATTAGTATAGAAGCACTGTTTCCCACTGTTTCTGAGGCTAATTATTGAACCGTAAGTCATAGACGCTAGATCTTGGCGGCATTCGTCTCAGCGCCTGGCAATTAGTATAGAAGCACTGTCTTTGACTTCTCTGGACGTTTCCCAGGCGAGCTATTGACAAGTAAATCCTAGACGCTCGATCTTGGTTATTTTTGCTTTCACGGCTGGCAGCAAAGTTCAGAACCACGTTTCTGTGAATAATTCTTGAACCGTAAGTCACAGACGCTCGCTCTTGGCTGCATTCGTTTCAGCTCGTGGCAGCCAGTTTAAAAAACACTATCTTGGACTTCTCTGGATGTTTCCCAGGCGAGCAATTGGCAGCATGTTCAGAACCACTGTTTCTGAGGCTAATTCTTGAACCGTAAGTCATAGACGCTCGATCTTGGCGGCATTCGTCTCAGCGCCTGGCAATTAGTATAGAAGCACTGTTTCCCACTGTTTCTGAGGCTAATTCTTGAACCGTAAGTCATAGACGCTAGATCTTGGCGGCATTCGTCTCAGCGCCTGGCAATTAGTATTGAAGCACTGTCTTTGACTTCTCTGGATGTTTCCCAGGCGAGCTATTGACAAGTAAATCCTGGACGCTCGATCTTGGTTATTTTCGCTTTCGCGGCTGGCAGCAAAGTTCAGAACCATGTTTCTGTGAATAACTCTTGAACCGTAAGTCACAGACGCTCGCTCTTGGCTGCATTCGTTTCAGCTCGTGGCAGCCAGTCTAAAAAACACAATCTTGGACTTCTCTGGATGTTTCCCAGGCGAGCTACTGGCAGCATGTTCAGAACCACTGTTTCTGAGGCTAATTCTTGAACCGTAAGTCATAGACGCTCGATCTTGGCGGCATTCGTCTCAGCGCCTGGCAATTAGTATAGAAGCACTGTTTCCCACTGTTTCTGAGGCTAATTCTTGAACCGTAAGTCATAGACGCTAGATCTTGGCGGCATTCGTCTCAGCGCCTGGCAATTAGTATAGAAGCACTGTCTTTGACTTCTCTGGATGTTTCCCAGGCGAGCTATTGACAAGTAAATCCTAGACGCTCGATCTTGGTTATTTTCGCTTTCGCGGCTGGCAGCAAAGTTCAGAACCATGTTTCTGTGAATAACTCTTGAACCGTAAGTCACAGACGCTCGCTCTTGGCTGCATTTGTTTCAGCTCGTGGCAGCCAGTCTAAAAAACACTATCTTGGACTTCTCTGGATGTTTCCCAGGCGAGCTATTGGCAGCATGTTCAGAACCACTGTTTCTGAGGCTAATTCTTGAACCGTAAGTCATAGACTCTCGATCTTGGTGGCATTCGTCTCAGCGCCTGGCAATTAGTATAGAAGCACTGTTTCCCACTGTTTCTGAGGCTAATTCTTGAACCATAAGTCATAGACGCTAGATCTTGGCGGCATTCGTCTCAGCGCCTGGCAATTAGTGTAGAAGCACTGTCTTTGACTTCTCTGGATGTTTCCCAGGCGAGCTATTGACAAGTAAATCCTAGACGCTCGATCTTGGTTATTTTCGCTTTCGCGGCTGGCAGCAAAGTTCAGAACCATGTTTCTGTGAATAACTCTTGAACCGTAAGTCACAGACGCTCGCTCTTGGCTGCATTCAATTCAGCTCGTGGCAGCCAGTCTAAAAAACACTATCTTGGACTTCTCTGGATGTTTCCCAGGCGAGCTATTGGCAGCATGTTCAGAACCACTGTTTCTGAGGCTAATTCTTGAACCGTAAGTCATAGACGCTCGATCTTGGCGGCATTCGTCTCAGCGCCTGGCAATTAGTATAGAAGCACTGTTTCCCACTGTTTCGGAGGCTAATTCTTGAACCGTAAGTCATAGACGCTAGATCTTGGCGGCATTCGTCTCAGCGCCTGACAATTAGTATAGAAGCACTGTCTTTGACTTCTCTGGATGTTTCCCAGGCGAGCTATTGACAAGTAAATCCTAGACGCTCGATCTTGGTTATTTTCGCTTTCGCGGCTGGCCTCAAAGTTCAGAACCATGTTTCTGTGAATAACTCTTGAACCGTAAGTCACAGACGCTCGCTCTTGGCTGCATTCGATTCAGCTCGTGGCAACCAGTCTAAAAAACACTATCTTGGACTTCTCTGGATGTTTCCCAGGCGAGCTATTGGCAGCATGTTCAGAACCACTGTTTCTGAGGCTAATTCTTGAACCGTAAGTCATAGACGCTCGATCTTGGCGGCATTCGTCTCAGCGCCTGGCAATTAGTATAGAAGCACTGTTTCCCACTGTTTCTGAGGCTAATTCTTGAACCGTAAGTCATAGACGCTAGATCTTGGCGGCATTCGTCTCAGCGCCTCGCAAATAGTATAGAAGCACTGTCTTTGACTTCTCTGGATGTTTCCCAGGCGAGCTATTGACAAGTAAATCCTAGACGCTCGATCTTGGTTATTTTCGCTTTCGCGGCTGGCAGCAAAGTTCAGAACCATGTTTCTGTGAATAACTCTTGAACCGTAAGTCACAGACGCTCGCTCTTGCTGCATTCGTTTCAGCTCGTGGCAGCCAGTCTAAAAAACACTATCTTGGACTTCTCTGGATGTTTCCCAGGCGAGCTATTGGCAGCATGTTCAGAACCACTGTTTCTGAGGCTAATTCTTGAACCGTAAGTCTTAGACGCTCGATCTTGGCGCCATTCGTCTCAGCGCCTGGCAGTTAGTATAGAAGCACTGTCTTTGACTTCTCTGGATGTTTCCCAGGCGAGCTATTGACAAGTAAATCCTAGACGCTCGATCTTGGTTATTTTCGCTTTCGCGGCTGGCAGCAAAGTTCAGAACCATGTTTCTGTGAATAACTCTTGAACCGTAAGTCACAGACGCTCGCTCTTGGCTGCATTCGTTTCAGCTCGTGGCAGCCAGTCTAAAAAACACTATCTTGGACTTCTCTGGATGTTTCCCAGGCGAGCTATTGGCAGCATGTTCAGAACCACTGTTTCTGAGGCTAATTCTTGAACCGTAAGTCATAGACGCTCGATCTTGGTGGCATTCGTCTCAGCGCCTGGCAATTAGTATAGAAGCACTGTTGCCCACTGTTTCTGAGGCTAATTCTTGAACCGTAAGTCATAGACGCTAGATCTTGGCGGCATTCGTCTCAGCGCCTGGCAATTAGTATAGAAGCACTGTCTTTGACTTCTCTGGATGTTTCCCAGGCGAGCTATTGACAAGTAAATCCTAGACGCTCGATCTTGGTTATTTTCGCTTTCGCGGCTGGCAGCAAAGTTCAGAACCATGTTTCTGTGAATAACTCTTGAACCGTAAGTCACAGACGCTCGCTCTTGGCTGCATTCGTTTCAGCTCGTGGCAGCCAGTCTAAAAAACACTATCTTGGACTTCTCTGGATGTTTCCCAGGCGAGCTATTGGCAGCATGTTCAGAACCACTGTTTCTGAGGCTAATTCTTGAACCGTAAGTCATAGACTCTCGATCTTGGTGGCATTCGTCTCAGCGCCTGGCAATTAGTATAGAAGCACTGTTTCCCACTGTTTCTGAGGCTAATTCTTGAACCGTAAGTCATAGACGCTAGATCTTGGCGGCATTCGTCTCAGCGCCTGGCAATTAGTATAGAAGCACTGTCTTTGACTTCTCTGGATGTTTCCCAGGCGAGCTATTGACAAGTAAATCCTAGACGCTCGATCTTAGTTATTTTCGCTTTCGCGGCTGGCAGCAAAGTTCAGAACCATGTTTCTGTGAATAACTCTTGAACCGTAAGTCACAGACGCTCGCTCTTGGCTGCATTCGTTTCAGCTCGTGGCAGCCAGTCTAAAAAACACTGTCTTGGACTTCTCTGGATGTTTCCCAGGCGAGCTATTGGCAGCATGTTCAGAACCACTGTTTCTGAGGCTAATTCTTGAACCGTAAGTCTTAGACGCTCGATCTTGGCGCCATTCGTCTCAGCGCCTGGCAATTAGTATAGAAGCACTGTTTCCCACTGTTTCTGAGGCTAATTCTTGAACCGTAAGTCATAGACGCTAGATCTTGGCGGCATTCGTCTCAGCGCCTGGCAATTAGTGTAGAAGCACTGTCTTTGACTTCTCTAGATGTTTCCCAGGCGAGCTATTGACAAGTAAATCCTAGACGCTCGATCTTGGTTATTTTCGCTTTCGCGGCTGGCAGCAAAGTTCAGAACCATGTTTCTGTGAATAACTCTTGAACCGTAAGTCACAGACGCTCGCTCTTGGCTGCATTCGTTTCAGCTCGTGGCAGCCAGTCTAAAAAACACTATCTTGGACTTCTCTGGATGTTTCCCAGGCGAGCTATTGGCAGCATGTTCAGAACCACTGTTTCTGAGGCTAATTCTTGAACCGTAAGTCATAGACGCTCGATCTTGGTGGCATTCGTCTCAGCGCCTGGCAATTAGTATAGAAGCACTGTTTCCCACTGTTTCTGAGGCTAATTCTTGAACCGTAAGTCATAGACGCTAGATCTTGGTGGCATTCGTCTCAGCGCCTGGCAATTAGTATAGAAGCACTGTCTTTGACTTCTCTGGATGTTTCCCAGGCGAGCTATTGACAAGTAAATCCTAGACGCTCGATCTTGGTTATTTTCGCTTTCGCGGCTGGCAGCAAAGTTCAGAACCATGTTTCTGTGAATAACTCTTGAACCGTAAGTCACAGACGCTCGCTCTTGGCTGCATTCGTTTCAGCTCGTGGCAGCCAGTCTAAAAAACACTATCTTGGACTTCTCTGGATGTTTCCCAGTCGAGCTATTGGCAGCATGTTCAGAACCACTGTTTCTGAGGCTAATTCTTGAACCGTAAGTCATAGACGCTCGATCTTGGTGGCATTCGTCTCAGCGCCTGGCAATTAGTATAGAAGCACTGTTTCCCACTGTTTCTGAGGCTAATTCTTGAACCGTAAGTCATAGACGCTAGATCTTGGTGGCATTCGTCTCAGCGCCTGGCAATTAGTATAGAAGCACTGTCTTTGACTTCTCTGGATGTTTCCCAGGCGAGCTATTGACAAGTAAATCCTAGACGCTCGATCTTGGTTATTTTCGCTTTCGCGGCTGGCAGCAAAGTTCAGAACCATGTTTCTGTGAATAACTCTTGAACCGTAAGTCACAGACGCTCGCTCTTGGCTGCATTCGTTTCAGCTCGTGGCAGCCAGTCTAAAAAACACTATCTTGGACTTCTCTGGATGTTTCCCAGGCAAGCTATTGGCAGCATGTTCAGAACCACTGTTTCTGAGGCTAATTCTTGAACCGTAAGTCATAGACTCTCGATCTTGGTGGCATTCGTCTCAGCGCCTGGCAATTAGTATAGAAGCACTGTTTCCCACTGTTTCTGAGGCTAATTCTTGAACCGTAAGTCACAGACGCTCGCTCTTGGCTCCATTCGATTCAGCTCGTGGCAGCCAGTCCAAAAAACACTATCTTGGACTTCTCTGGATGTTTCCCAGGCGAGTTATTGGCAGTGTTATGGAATAAATATCTGTATAATGTATCTGGGGCCCCAAGGAGTGAAATGTTATAGAGGAGAACATGTGTTACAATAGAATGGGTATTTTAGAAAGGGTAAGAGAGGAAATAGTTTGCAGCTGCTCTGCTGTCCATTGTCTGCAAACAGATGGTGGACAATCAATTGACCAACCCCCCTCCTAAGCATAAAGGAAGCCTAAGGGAATACCTTGAGTTCCACCAATGAGCTTTATGGGAAAAAAAGGATGTAAGGATTGAATATACAGATGACTTCTTTGTTCTTTGTTCTTTGTTCTGACGCTATAAAAGCAACCACTACAGTTAAATAAAAGCAGAAGGATTTTTACTTTGAGAAACGTCTCAGTGTATCTGTTGCTTCTCCGAGCTCGCCCCCCCCCCCCACCTCCACCTGATTTGAACCTGCATGGAGATCAAGGCGTAACGTGACTCAAATTGCGATCACAGAAATTGGCGCCCGAACCAGGGACTTGACCAGAAGGACGGCACCCCACCTAGGGGATCTCCCGGGACTTGAATGGCGACCACCCGGACGAAGGAACGTGCAGACCACTGCTGCAGCAAGGTAAGAAGACTTAATTCTTACAAACTCTGCTCTGCACCTTCCTGTCTGGTAGGTCACCTTCCCGGTAGTACTCCTGAGGGATAGAGGGGCCACATGAGGGTATTTTTAGTGTAAAAATCTGGTCAAGTCTATATGTAATCCTACCCTCAGGATAAAGTGCCTGATCTCCATGACAGTATTTGTATGAATGTTGTAGAAACCCAGTTTTGTGTCACAAATGCATTTTAGAATAAGGAAATTGTTTTTGGAAAAAAACTTCCGATAATCCGGCAAATTACCAGAAACATGTGTACATGCTTCAGGTGACTACGGGGATTATGATAGGCTAAATTTTAGCCCGGAAATCGAAAATTTTGTGCAAATCTGATAATCCGGCAAAATACCGAAAATGTGTGTACAGCATTGAGGTACTTGCGGGGATTATCATGCACTGATTTTCAGCTCAAAATTCCAGAATTTTCTGCAATCCGATAATCCGGCATGTCAAATGAACAGCTTGATTTTACGTTTGCCTTATTATTTGGATCAGGAATATTTGTCATATTACTGTTATGGTGTGGAGGATATCTCCTTGAGTGGTGTTTAAAGTGAATAAGAAGAAAGTAAGCTAGTTATAAAAGGAATTTAATTCTCTGGCCAGAGTAGAAGAAGGTTTAAAAGGGTTTTGAGGGGATAAGTAACTGTATAAAATAGGTGAGAAAGGTAGTGTGGGACTTTCCCTAACAGCCAATAGCCATAGTGTTTGTTAGTGAAGATAAAAACTGAGAGAGAAGGGTAAGAGTCCCCTCCATCATAGCAGGGCTATGGGAAACAGTCACGGCAAACGAGAGTTTGAGGTATGGCATATGGGTGAGCAAGCACCTGTTAAAAGGGTGTAAGCTTACTAGGGGATCGTAAATCCAGAAATTCACCTATCAGGAAAACTACCCCCTACATAACTTAGGGTCTGCCTATAGGCGACCACTTATAACTAGACAATGGGGAACTGGTGTCCCTATTAAGTACGGAGACTAGAAACTGTATAAAACAGATGAGAATGGAATTCGTCTGTCAGCTAGAATCTGTAATAAGAGTAAGTACGGAAGCTAGAAACTGTCTAAAATAGATGAGAATGGAATTCATCTATCAGTAGCTAGAATCTGTAACAGGAGTAAGTACGGAAGCTAGAAACTGTATAAAACAGATGAGAATGGAATTCATCTGTCAGTAGCTAGAATCTGTAACAAGAGTATGAGATGAGCACCCCAAAGGACAAACCGCCAAACAGGTAGTAGCAGAAAGAGAAGGTAAAAAGGCAACGCAGGGAACAAATAAATAAATAAATAAATAAAAAAAATAAAAAAATTAATGAAAGCATGTGGTCTAGAATCCCATGGACGGTTAGACGCAGAAAAATGGAATGAATGTTGTGACACAAAACGTGGATGGCTGAAAGATGAAAAGTGTCAGAAGAAGTAGTACGAGGAGGTTGTCAGAGGAAATTCATATTTTATAAAGTAAAGTTTAAAGCAAAGGAAGTGATAGAAGTAGTAGCTGTTTTAATGTTGCAAGTGACCTTATAGTAAATTCCCATATGGTATAATTTAGAATCAACTAGTGTGACAAGAGAAGGGGGAGGTGGAGAACAGCTGCTAGTGAGATAAGAAATGTAATCTTGTTCTTGAAATGAATGGACACAACATTGAATGCTGATATAGATATTTTGTATGACTTTGTGTCATTTTGTAGATTGAATCAGGAAAAGTGATAAATGTAATAATGTATAAGCAGTCCTTCACAGCCAAACCACCAGACACCTCTGTCTTATACTATGAGACCCTTGATCCTGGCATACATTCTGCACAGAGTGCAGAGTTGCTTGCCCTGATCAAGGCATGTAAACTGGCAGAGGGAAAAAGAGGAGGGCGGCTCCAAGCCGCAGATTGGGCAAAAGGTATTCTGGAGAACAAAGGGAAGTTGGAAGGTAGAAAGTTGATGGAAAGTGCTTTAGAGGGATTTGCAGAAGAGGAAGTTAGGAATAAGAAATGTATTGTATGTATTAGAAAACAGGACCAGCCGACGCCCGGTAATGGCGTCCGTACCTCATGTTGAGTGTGTCCTCATTCTTGGTGGGAAACCCCCTGCGTACTGTGTTTCCCCCCCCCCCTGCCCCTGATTTGGCCACGCCCGGCCCAACCAAATCAGTATGAAATAATCACCTTGTTAATTTTGTCATTTGTAGTGTTTTTTCTATTTTACAGAAGTTCCAGTCTAGTTCACTGATGAAACAACACGTAATTATAAGATAGAGATGGTGGCCGTCAGATTGTACGGTTAAACATTAACGTAGATAATTTCTATACAATGGTGTGATAAATGATTGCAGATACGTATGTTGTTTTGCCGGCATTGAAAGTGTTAAGTTGTGAGAAGTTGTGAGAAGTTGTGAGAAGTTGTGAGTGTGTGACCCCCCTCCCTCCCCCCTAAAGTGTGCTGTGTTTGGGAGGAGGAGGAGGGGGGCTGACTGGGTGCAGTCTGCAGGGCTGATGAGACAAAGGGATCTCAATATGCACTGCTGAGATATATATATATCAGTAATGTCTACAAACCGAAATACATTTCTTCTCTTTTGCGCAAGCGCTGTTGGTTATAAAAGTTACGATATTTATGTGTTATGATGTGATCAGATTTCATGTGTTTTGATAATTCAGATGTATTAAACTACAGATACTGTGAGACACGGGGGTTTTGAAAATGTATGTGCCCCCTCCGTTATACTGTTTATTGGTTTGCAGTAATTAATGTGATCAGAGATAATATTTTCTGTTTAATTGAATAACTAACTACAATTGTTTTGTTTTTGATTTCACACATGAGTTATGTCATTGTAAAGATAACATGTTTGTCAGGAAAAAGTTATTTTTGTTTCAGGCTGTTGCACATTACAAGGGGTTAAATTAGTGTTATGTTGAGATGTAGTTTTGAACTCTGCTACATCACTCTCGCAGAGTCCACAAAGGGGGGAAGGGTGAAGGAACTGATCAGGTACAATTTTGGTTTATGTGTAAGAGACCATCCCCCTCCAGCAAAGTTACACAGGAGGCGATGTGACATCACTCACACGAGTTTTTATGGATTTAGATGAGGGAGAAGGCAAAACAAAACTTGTATATTACTGCTATTCTAACTCAAGTACAACCTAAGCATTTGTCAACTGCAAGACATTTGAGATTAACCTGTGCACTTCTTCTCCCTGAGCAGGTTACTTTACACCGCTGTACTACATTGAACCCAGCTACCTTACTGCCTTTGGAGCAAGGGGGAGAAGACGTAGGTAAAGTATGGTCACAATTTTTGCCTGAAACTGATGAACATGATTGTATGGCCCTTATGGCCCAGGAAACAGTGGGGTCCGCACATGTAAGAGATACCCCACTCCAAAACCCAGACTCTTTGTGGATGGTTCAAGGTATTTTGTAGAAGGATCTTTTCTTACAGGATATGCAGTAACCACCGAAGATGTAGTCCTAGAAGCAGCCTCCTTACCAGCGTCCCGCTCAGCACAAGAAGCGGAGCTTAAGGCCCTGGCAGCAGCATGCCAACATGCAGAAGGAAAGACAGCAAATATATACACTGACTCTCGATATGCTTTTGGGATTGCACACGATTATGGCCCCATATGGAGGGCTAGACAGTTTTTGACCTCTGCAGGTACACCTGTAAAGAATGCAGACTTTGTAAAATACTTGATGGAGACCCTGATGTTACCCACAGAAGTAGCAGTAGTAAAAATTAAAGCTCACACTAAGGTGAGTTCACCAGAGACAAAAGGGGAAATGCCCTGGCAGACGAAGCAGCAAAGCAAGCAGCACAGAAGCTACCCGTGTTAGCAGCCGTATGTCAGATAAAAGATCCAGAGGAAACAAGACCAGCTGTAAGCCCGGAACTATGGCAAAAACTTCAAGGACAAGCAACAGAAGAAGAAGAAAAAGACAAGTGGACGGCCCAAGGAGCAACGCTACGAAAAGATGGCCTCTGGCAATGCCAGAATAAACTGTGCCTGCCTAAGACAATGTTCCCAATGATGGCCCAAATAAACACATGGACAGACACACCAATCAAAAACGGCAATGATGGACTTGGTAAACAAGGTGTGGTATGCCCCAGGGTTTAGTGTGATGGCCAGCAGTTTTACACAAGGATGCATGATCTGTGCAACACATAATATTGGAAGAACTGTAAAAGTACCACAGAAGCACACACCCAGACCTATATATCCGTTCCAGAGACTGCAGATAGACTATATTCAACTACCAAAAGTCGGTACCTATGAGTATGTGCTTGTTTGTATTGATCTCTTTTCAGGATGGCCAGAAGCTTTTCCAGTCACCAAAGCTACGGCCGTAGCACAGCAAAGAAACTGATCAACGAGGTGGTGTGCAGATATGGAGTTCCAGAGGTGATCGAGAGCGACAGAGGAACTCATTTTACGGGTGAAATCATGAACCATGTGTTGTCAGCTCTAGGCATAAGTCAAGCCCTACATACACCATACCATCCACAGAGCAGTGGGAAGGTTGAGAGACTAAATGGGACTCTCAAATTGAAAATCCAAAAAGCAATGGTAGAAACCGGGAAACCATGGACCGAGTGTCTACCATTAGCCTTGTTCTCAGTAAGATACACGCCCACAAAAAGAACAGGTCTCAACCCATATGAGATCTTATTTGGGTCGGCTCCCAGATTAGGATGTTATTTTCCACAGGTGCTCCAAATGCAGTATGGTAGACTAACAGATTATGTATAAACGCTGAACAAACAATTGACCAAGGTGTATGCACAAGTATTTGCTTCCATTCCAGGTCCTGATTCAGTTGAAGGGACGTATAAGCTAGAACCAGGAGATTGGGTCGTTGTCAAAAGACACGTGAGGAAAAGTCTAGACCCAAGATTTGACGGACCGTTTCAAGTCCTTTTCAAGTCCTACTCGTTACAAGCACCTCAGTGAAGCTCGAAGGAAAGGCAAGCTGGATTCACGCCAGTCATTGTAAAAAGGTTCTTCAGCCAGAAGAATGAAGATCTTTGCGGTTGTTGCGGCGGTTGTTGCGTGTGCTCTTATACAAAAAGGGCAGAACTGCTACTCCTGTACACGTAATCAGTACAGAATCACTGGAACAGTTCAGGACAGGGTGGGCGAATGCCACAGTGATAGAAAGCAGGGTAACTACACCTGTAAGGCCAATGCCCCGTGTTATACTACAAATGTGACTACAACCGAAGGGACTTGGAGAAAAGGACCACATGGAGGGACTGTGTACCTTCACACAGACAAAACAGCCAGCATCAGCATACAAGAAGAGACGCCGGGGCTGTTGTTTTGTTGTTATGAACCAGATTCACAGTATCTATAGAAATATACAACCAGTAAAAATAGAAATGAAATGATAAATAAGATTTATGAAAGATGCAACAAGGAGAGGCTCAACTCTACGATTGTAATAAAAGAGACTGATGGGATGATATTATGTATGAATAATAGCCAAATAAGAAATAGAAGATATTTTGTATTCTTGATAACAATTTTAAGAGATAGTTTTAAGCCACATATAACAGTACAAAGTCTGGAAAGAATCGCACACACTTGTAAGAGCGCTGTAACCCAACAGCAGAGAAAGAATGTACACTTCAATATTTCCTTCCCTGAATCCCCCAGCTGTCATAGACAAAAAAGAGAATGGTATGACCCGCTATTAGGAGGGGTAGGAACGGGATTAGGAGTATTGAATGGGATACAGGTAGAAACAGTTATGAACAAATGAAACTCAGTGAGAGGTGCCTCATGGTTACCTACTACCTTTGAGGTACAGCAAAAAGGGTTAGCTATAGATGAACTGTTCCTAAATGTTTTTAATGAAAGTATGCTAACCGAATATAGAACATTACAGAATGTATCAACTTTAGTAAATTGGACAGTGTACGCTTAAAACGATGTGGCAACAAGAACAGATGAATAATTTTAAGAATAAATTGTTTAGTAGTCATGTTAGGCAATGGACAGACATTCTGCCCGTAGGAGAGAGAAATGATACGTGATTATTGTTCCAGCCTGAGTATACTGAGTGTACACCTAAATGGTGCGCAGGAAGACTAATAGCATTCAATGTGAAAAATCCTACTCTATTATGCAAATTTATTGTTATGCCAATGGTAATGATTGATCCGGTGACATTATTAGGACAATATTGGATGCCAGAAATGAAAGGAACACACATAGATTCTCAAAATAAGACAAGGAATATAGATTTGTGCCAATTAACAGAGCAAGGATATGTATGTAATCAGCAGTCAGGGATATATGAACCCTGTCTAATGCAGCACCAGGATAATGTATGCGCACTCACTATAATCCCAGAAGCTAACCTACAGGTTTATATTGAAGTAGGTCCACAGCATGTATGTTTAATAACTAACGACAAGCAGACCCTTAGCCAGTTTAATCTCATAGGACCATTTTCAGGATGTCTATACAATGTGACGCATTAAATAATGTCCACTGTATGGGTACCTGAACCTTTGCCCTATGGAAATTTTAGTTTGCCACTGGAAGAGTTAAAACAAGTGTTACAAAAGTCTAAAGACGTAAAGAAATTGATAGCAGCCCATAATGTAACTCTAAGTAAAGTGAAAGTATTGGCTACAATAGCAGCTAGGGAAGTAATAAATTTATTGTCAGCAATAAAAGATGCCAGTGCCCATCATTGGTATGACATATTTACAGGATTTTCCCCCACTGCCACTAAGATACTGCATATGTTATTCCAACCCTTGATATGTTTCATAATATTGTTTATATTGCTTACATGTTTCAATTGTTATACATTTTGCAAAATAAGGGAAGCATTCAATCAGAGGCCTATACATTATGATGAAAGAATGTTGTGAGATTACCCCACCTACATACCTGTGTGAATCAAGTGAAGAAATGGATCGAAGCCTTGCTATCAGGAGATAGAAGTAGCATTGGAATTTAGGTGTTGGTAAAATCACAAAAGGAGGGATTGTTATGGAATAAATATCTGTATAATGTATCTGGGGCCCCAAGGAGTGAAATGTTATAGAGGAGAACATGTGTTACAATAGAATGGGTATTTTAGAAAGGGTAAGAGAGGAAATAGTTTGCAGCTGCTCTGCTGTCCATTGTCTGCAAACAGATGGTGGACAATCAATTGACCAACCCCCCTCCTAAGCATAAAGGAAGCCTAAGGGAATACCTTGAGTTCCACCAATGAGCTTTATGGGAAAAAAAGGATGTAAGGATTGAATATACAGATGACTTCTTTGTTCTTTGTTCTTTGTTCTGACGCTATAAAAGCAACCACTACAGTTAAATAAAAGCAGAAGGATTTTTACTTTGAGAAACGTCTCAGTGTATCTGTTGCTTCTCCGAGCTCGCGCCCCCCCCCACCTGATTTGAACCTGCATGGAGATCAAGGCGTAACGTGACTCAAATTGCGATCACAGCAGCATGTTCAGAACCACTGTTTCTGGGGCTAATTCTTGAACCGTAAGTCATAGACGCTCGATCTTGGCAGTATTCGTCTCAGCGCCTGGCAATTAGTATAGAAGCACTGTCTTTGACTTCTCTGGATGTTTCCCAGGCGAGCTATTGACAAGTAAATCCTAGACGCTCGATCTTAGTTATTTTCGCTTTCGCGGCTGGCAGCAAAGTTCAGAACCATGTTTCTGTGAATAACTCTTGAACCGTAAGTCACAGACGCTCGCTCTTGGCTGCATTCGTTTCAGCTCGTGGCAGCCAGTCTAAAAAACACTATCTTGGACTTCTCTGGATGTTTCCCAGGCGAGCTATTGGCAGCATGTTCAGAACCACTGTTTCTGAGGCTAATTCTTGAACCGTAATTCTTAGACGCTCGATCTTGGCGCCATTCGTCTCAGCGCCTGGCAATTAGTATAGAAGCACTGTCTTTGACTTCTCTGGATGTTTCCCATGCGAGCTATTGACAAGTAAATCCTAGACGCTCGATCTTGGTTATTTTCGCTTTCGCGGCTGGCAGCAAAGTTCAGAACCATGTTTCTGTGAATAACTCTTGAACCGTAAGTCACAGACGCTCGCTCTTGGCTGCATTCGTTTCAGCTCGTGGCAGCCAGTCTAAAAAACACTATCTTGGACTTCTCTGGATGTTTCCCAGGCGAGCTATTGGCAGAATGTTCAGAACCACTGTTTCTGAGGCTAATTCTTGAACCGTAAGTCATAGACGCTCGATCTTGGCGGCATTCGTCTCAGCGCCTGGCAATTAGTATAGAAGCACTGTTTCCCACTGTTTCTGAGGCTAATTCTTGAACCGTAAGTCATAGACGCTAGATCTTGGCGACATTCGTCTCAGCGCCTGGCAATTAGTATAGAAGCACTGTCTTTGACTTCTCTGGATGTTTCCCAGGCGAGCTATTGACAAGTAAATCCTAGACGCTCGATCTTGGTTATTTTCGCTTTCGCGGCTGGCAGCAAAGTTCAGAACCATGTTTCTGTGAATAACTCTTGAACCGTAAGTCACAGACGCTCGCTCTTGGCTGCATTCGTTTCAGCTCGTGGCAGCCAGTCTAAAAAACAGTATCTTGGACTTCTCTGGATGTTTCCCAAGCGAGCTATTGGCAGCATGTTCAGAACCACTGTTTCTGAGGCTAATTCTTGAACCGTAAGTCATAGACGCTCGATCTTGGCGGCATTCGTCTCAGCGCCTGGCAATTAGTATAGAAGCACTGTCTTTGACTTCTCTGCATGTTTCCCAGGCGAGCTATTGACAAGTAAATCCTAGACGCTCGATCTTGGTTATTTTCGCTTTCGCGGCTGGCAGCAAAGTTCAGAACCATGTTTCTGTGAATAACTCTTGAACCGTAAGTCACAGACGCTCGCTCTTGGCTGCATTCGTTTCAGCTCGTGGCAGCCAGTCTAAAAAACACTATCTTGGACTTCTCTGGATGTTTCCCAGGCGAGCTATTGGCAGCATGTTCAGAACCACTGTTTCTGAGGCTAATTCTTGAACCGTAAGTCATAGACGCTAGATCTTGGCGGCATTCGTCTCAGCGCCTGGCAATTAGTATAGAAGCACTGTCTTTGACTTCTCTGGATGTTTCCCAGGCGAGCTATTGACAAGTAAATCCTAGACGCTCGATCTTGGTTATTTTCGCTTTCGCGGCTGGCAGCAAAGTTCAGAACCATGTTTCTGTGAATAACTCTTGAACCGTAAGTCACAGACGCTCGCTCTTGGCTGCATTCGTTTCAGCTCGTGGCAGCCAGTCTAAAAAACACAATCTTGGACTTATCTGGATGTTTCCCAGGCGAGCTATTGGCAGCATGTTCAGAACCACTGTTTCTGAGGCTAATTCTTGAACCGTAAGTCATAGACGCTCGATCTTGGCGGCATTCGTCTCAGCGCCTGGCAATTAGTATAGAAGCACTGTTTCCCACTGTTTCTGAGGCTAATTCTTGAACCGTAAGTCATAGACGCTAGATCTTGGCGGCATTCGTCTCAGCGCCTGGCAAGTAGTATAGAAGCACTGTCTTTGACTTCTCTGGATGTTTCCCAGGCGAGCTATTGACAAGTAAATCCTAGACGATCGATCTTGGTTATTTTTGCTTTCGCGGCTGGCAGCAAAGTTCAGAACCATGTTTCTGTGAATAATTCTTGAACCATAAGTCACAGACGCTCGCTCTTGGCTGCATTCGTTTCAGCTCGTGGCAGCCAGTCTAAAAAACACTATCTTGGACTTCTCTGGATGTTTCCCAGGCGAGCAATTGGCAGCATGTTCAGAACCACTGTTTCTGAGGCTAATTCTTGAACCGTAAGTCATAGACGCTCGATCTTGGCGGCATTCGTCTCAGCGCCTGGCAATTAGTATAGAAGCACTGTTTCCCACTGTTTCTGAGGCTAATTCTTGAACCGTAAGTCATAGACGCTAGATCTTGGTGGCATTCGTCTCAGCGCCTGACAATTAGTATAGAAGCACTGTCTTTGACTTCTCTGGACGTTTCCCAGGCGAGCTATTGACAAGTAAATCCTAGACGCTCGATCTTGGTTATTTTCGCTTTCGCGGCTGGCAGCAAAGTTCATAACCATGTTTCTGTGAATAACTCTTGAACCGTAAGTCACAGACGCTCGCTCTTGGCTGCATTCGTTTCAGCTCGTGGCAGCCAGTCTAAAAAACACTATCTTGGACTTCTCTGGATGTTTCCCAGGCGAGCTATTGGCAGCATGTTCAGAACCACTGTTTCTGAGGCTAATTCTTGAACCGTAAGTCATAGACGCTCGATCTTGGTGGCATTCGTCTCAGCGCCTGGCAATTAGTATAGAAGCACTGTTTCCCACTGTTTCTGAGGCTAATTCTTGAACCGTAAGTCATAGACGCTAGATCTTGGCGGCATTCGTCTCAGCGCCTGGCAATTAGTATAGAAGCACTGTCTTTGACTTCTCTGGATGTTTCCCAGGCGAGCTATTGACAAGTAAATCCTAGACGATCGATCTTGGTTATTTTTGCTTTCGCGGCTGGCAGCAAAGTTCAGAACCATGTTTCTGTGAATAATTCTTGAACCGTAAGTCACAGACGCTCACTCTTGGATGCATTCGTTTCAGCTCGTGGCAGCCAGTCTAAAAAACACTATCTTGGACTTCTCTGGATGTTTCCCAGTCGAGCTATTGGCAGCATGTTCAGAACCACTGTTTCTGAGGCTAATTCTTGAACCGAAAGTCATAGACGCTCGATCTTGGCGGCATTCGTCTCAGCGCCTGGCAATTAGTATAGAAGCACTGTTTCCCACTGTTTCTGAGGCTAATTCTTGAACCGTAAGTCATAGACGCTAGATCTTGGCGGCATTCGTCTCAGCGCCTGGCAATTAGTATAGAAGCACTGTCTTTGACTTCTCTGGATGTTTCCCAGGCGAGCTATTGACAAGTAAATCCTAGACGATCGATCTTGGTTATTTTTGCTTTCGCGGCTGGCAGCAAAGTTCAGAACCATGTTTCTGTGAATAATTCTTGAACCGTAAGTCACAGACGCTCGCTCTTGGCTGCATTCGTTTCAGCTCGTGGCAGCCAGTCTAAAAAAACACTATCTTGGACTTCTCTGGATGTTTCCCAGGCGAGCAATTGGCAGCATGTTCAGAACCACTGTTTCTGAGGCTAATTCTTGAACCGTAAGTCATAGACGCTCGATCTTGGCGGCATTCGTCTCAGCGCCTGGCAATTAGTATAGAAGCACTGTTTCCCACTGTTTCTGAGGCTAATTCTTGAACCGTAAGTCATAGACGCTAGATCTTGGCGGCATTCGTCTCAGCGCCTGACAATTAGTATAGAAGCACTGTCTTTAACTTCTCTGGATGTTTCCCAGGCGAGCTATTGACAAGTAAATCCTAGACGCTCGATCTTGGTTATTTTCGCTTTCGCGGCTGGCAGCAAAGTTCAGAACCATGTTTCTGTGAATAACTCTTGAACCGTAAGTCACAGACGCTCGCTCTTGGCTGCATTCGATTCAGCTCGTGGCAGCCAGTCTAAAAAACACTATCTTGGACTTCTCTGGATGTTTCCCAGGCGAGCTATTGGCAGCATGTTCAGAACCACTGTTTCTGAGGCAAATTCTTGAACCGTAAGTCATAGACGCTCGATCTTGGCGGCATTCGTCTCAGCGCCTGGCAATTAGTATAGAAGCACTGTTTCCCACTGTTTCTGAGGCTAATTCTTGAACCGTAAGTCATAGACGCTAGATCTTGGCGGCATTCGTCTCAGCGCCTGACAATTAGTATAGAAGCACTGTCTTTGACTTCTCTGGATGTTTCCCAGGCGAGCTATTGAAAAGTAAATCCTAGACGCTCGATCTTGGTTATTTTCGCTTTCGCGGCTGGCAGCAAAGTTCAGAACCATGTTTCTGTGAATAACTCTTGAACCGTAAGTCACAGACGCTCGCTCTTGGCTGCATTCGATTCAGCTCGTGGCAACCAGTCTAAAAAACACTATCTTGGACTTCTCTGGATGTTTCCCAGGCGAGCTATTGGCAGCATGTTCAGAACCACTGTTTCTGAGGCTAATTCTTGAACCGTAAGTCATAGACGCTCGATCTTGGCGGCATTCGTCTCAGCGCCTGGCAATTAGTATAGAAGCACTGTTTCCCACTGTTTCTGAGGCTAATTCTTGAACCGTAAGTCATAGACGCTAGATCTTGGCGGCATTCGTCTCAGCGCCTGGCAATTAGTATGGAAGCACTGTCTTTGACTTCTCTGGATGTTTCCCAGGCGAGCTATTGACAAGTAAATCCTAGACGCTCGATCTTGGTTATTTTCGCTTTCGCGGCTGGCAGCAAAGTTCAGAACCATGTTTCTGTGAATAACTCTTGAACCGTAAGTCACAGACGCTCGCTCTTGGCTGCATTTGTTTCAGCTCGTGGCAGCCAGTCTAAAAAACACAATCTTGGACTTCTCTGGATGTTTCCCAGGCGAGCTATTGGCAGCATGTTCAGAACCACTGTTTCTGAGGATAATTCTTGAACCGTAAGTCATAGACGCTCGATCTTGGCGGCATTCGTCTCAGCGCCTGGCAATTAGTATAGAAGCACTGTTTCCCACTGTTTCTGAGGCTAATTCTTGAACCGTAAGTCATAGACGCTAGATCTTGGCGGCATTCGTCTCAGCGCCTGGCAATTAGTATAGAAGTACTGTCTTTGACTTCTCTGGATGTTTCCCAGGCGAGCTATTGACAAGTAAATCCTAGACGCTCGATCTTGGTTATTTTCGCTTTCGCGGCTGGCAGCAAAGTTCAGAACCATGTTTCTGTGAATAACTCTTGAACCGTAAGTCACAGACGCTCGCTCTTGGCTGCATTCGTTTCAGCTCGTGGCAGCCAGTCTAAAAAAACACTATCTTGGACTTCTCTGGATGTTTCCCAGGCGAGCTATTGGCAGCATGTTCAGAACCACTGTTTCTGAGGCTAATTCTTGAACCGTAAGTCATAGACGCTAGATCTTGGCGCCATTCGTCTCAGCGCCTGGCAATTAGTATAGAAGTACTGTCTTTGACTTCTCTGGATGTTTCCCAGGCGAGCTATTGACAAGTAAATCCTAGACGCTCGATCTTGGTTATTTTCGCTTTCGCGGCTGGCAGCAAAGTTCAGAACCATGTTTCTGTGAATAACTCTTGAACCGTAAGTCACAGACGCTCGCTCTTGGCTGCATTCGTTTCAGCTCGTGGCAGCCAGTCTAAAAAACACTATCTTGGACTTCTCTGGATGTTTCCCAGGCGAGCAATTGGCAGCATGTTCAGAACCACTGTTTCTGAGGCTAATTCTTGAACCGTAAGTCATAGAAGCTCGATCTTGGCGGCATTCGTCTCAGCGCCTTGCAATTAGTATAGAAGCACTGTTTCCCACTGTTTCTGAGGCTAATTCTTGAACCGTAAGTCATAGACGCTAGATCTTGGCGGCATTCGTCTCAGCGCCTGGCAATTAGTATAGAAGCACTGTCTTTGACTTCTCTGGATGTTTCCCAGGCGAGCTATTGACAAGTAAATCCTAGACGCTCGATCTTGGTTATTTTCGCTTTCGCGGCTGGCAGCAAAGTTCAGAACCATGTTTCTGTGAATAACTCTTGAACCGTAAGTCACAGACGCTCGCTCTTGGCTGCATTCGTTTCAGCTCGTGGCAGCCAGTCTAAAAAACACAATCTTGGACTTCTCTGGATGTTTCCCAGGCGAGCTACTGGCAGCATGTTCAGAACCACTGTTTCTGAGGCTAATTCTTGAACCGTAAGTCATAGACGCTCGATCTTGGCGGCATTCGTCTCAGCGCCTGGCAATTAGTATAGAAGCACTGTTTCCCACTGTTTCTGAGGCTAATTCTTGAACCGTAAGTCATAGACGCTAGATCTTGGCGGCATTCGTCTCAGCGCCTGGCAATTAGTATGGAAGCACTGTCTTTGACTTCTCTGGATGTTTCCCAGGCGAGCTATTGACAAGTAAATCCTAGACGCTCGATCTTGGTTATTTTCGCTTTCGCGGCTGGCAGCAAAGTTCAGAACCATGTTTCTGTGAATAACTCTTGAACCGTAAGTCACAGACGCTCGCTCTTGGCTGCATTTGTTTCAGCTCGTGGCAGCCAGTCTAAAAAACACAATCTTGGACTTCTCTGGATGTTTCCCAGGCGAGCTATTGGCAGCATGTTCAGAACCACTGTTTCTGAGGATAATTCTTGAACCGTAAGTCATAGACGCTCGATCTTGGCGGCATTCGTCTCAGCGCCTGGCAATTAGTATAGAAGCACTGTTTCCCACTGTTTCTGAGGCTAATTCTTGAACCGTAAGTCATAGACGCTAGATCTTGGCGGCATTCGTCTCAGCGCCTGGCAATTAGTATAGAAGTACTGTCTTTGACTTCTCTGGATGTTTCCCAGGCGAGCTATTGACAAGTAAATCCTAGACGCTCGATCTTGGTTATTTTCGCTTTCGCGGCTGGCAGCAAAGTTCAGAACCATGTTTCTGTGAATAACTCTTGAACCGTAAGTCACAGACGCTCGCTCTTGGCTGCATTCGTTTCAGCTCGTGGCAGCCAGTCTAAAAAAACACTATCTTGGACTTCTCTGGATGTTTCCCAGGCGAGCTATTGGCAGCATGTTCAGAACCACTGTTTCTGAGGCTAATTCTTGAACCGTAAGTCATAGACGCTAGATCTTGGCGCCATTCGTCTCAGCGCCTGGCAATTAGTATAGAAGTACTGTCTTTGACTTCTCTGGATGTTTCCCAGGCGAGCTATTGACAAGTAAATCCTAGACGCTCGATCTTGGTTATTTTCGCTTTCGCGGCTGGCAGCAAAGTTCAGAACCATGTTTCTGTGAATAACTCTTGAACCGTAAGTCACAGACGCTCGCTCTTGGCTGCATTCGTTTCAGCTCGTGGCAGCCAGTCTAAAAAACACTATCTTGGACTTCTCTGGATGTTTCCCAGGCGAGCAATTGGCAGCATGTTCAGAACCACTGTTTCTGAGGCTAATTCTTGAACCGTAAGTCATAGAAGCTCGATCTTGGCGGCATTCGTCTCAGCGCCTTGCAATTAGTATAGAAGCACTGTTTCCCACTGTTTCTGAGGCTAATTCTTGAACCGTAAGTCATAGACGCTAGATCTTGGCGGCATTCGTCTCAGCGCCTGGCAATTAGTATAGAAGCACTGTCTTTGACTTCTCTGGATGTTTCCCAGGCGAGCTATTGACAAGTAAATCCTAGACGCTCGATCTTGGTTATTTTCGCTTTCGCGGCTGGCAGCAAAGTTCAGAACCATGTTTCTGTGAATAACTCTTGAACCGTAAGTCACAGACGCTCGCTCTTGGCTGCATTCGTTTCAGCTCGTGGCAGCCAGTCTAAAAAACACAATCTTGGACTTCTCTGGATGTTTCCCAGGCGAGCTACTGGCAGCATGTTCAGAACCACTGTTTCTGAGGCTAATTCTTGAACCGTAAGTCATAGACGCTCGATCTTGGCGGCATTCGTCTCAGCGCCTGGCAATTAGTATAGAAGCACTGTTTCCCACTGTTTCTGAGGCTAATTCTTGAACCGTAAGTCATAGACGCTAGATCTTGGCGGCATTCGTCTCAGCGCCTGGCAATTAGTATGGAAGCACTGTCTTTGACTTCTCTGGATGTTTCCCAGGCGAGCTATTGACAAGTAAATCCTAGACGCTCGATCTTGGTTATTTTCGCTTTCGCGGCTGGCAGCAAAGTTCAGAACCATGTTTCTGTGAATAACTCTTGAACCGTAAGTCACAGACGCTCGCTCTTGGCTGCATTCGTTTCAGCTCGTGGCAGCCAGTCTAAAAAACACAATCTTGGACTTCTCTGGATGTTTCCCAGGCGAGCAATTGGCATCATGTTCAGAACCACTGTTTCTGAGGCTAATTCTTGAACCGTAAGTCATAGACGCTCGATCTTGGCGGCATTCGTCTCAGCGCCTTGCAATTAGTATAGAAGCACTGTTTCCCACTGTTTCTGAGGCTAATTCTTGAACCGTAAGTCATAGACGCTAGATCTTGGCGGCATTCGTCTCAGCGCCTGGCAATTAGTATAGAAGCACTGTCTTTGACTTCTCTGGATGTTTCCCAGGCGAGCTATTGACAAGTAAATCCTAGACGCTCGATCTTGGTTATTTTCGCTTTCGCGGCTGGCAGCAAAGTTCAGAACCATTTTTCTGTGAATAACTCTTGAACCGTAAGTCACAGACGCTCGCTCTTGGCTGCATTCGTTTCAGCTCGTGGCAGCCAGTCTAAAAAACACTATCTTGGACTTCTCTGGATGTTTCCCAGGCGAGCTATTGGCAGCATGTTCAGAACCACTGTTTCTGAGGCTAATTCTTGAACCGTAAGTCATAGACGCTCGATCTTGGCGGCATTCGTCTCAGCGCCTGGCAATTAGTATAGAAGCACTGTTTCCCACTGTTTCTGAGGCTAATTCTTGAACCGTAAGTCATAGACGCTAGATCTTGGCGGCATTCGTCTCAGCGCCTGGCAATTAGTATAGAAGTACTGTCTTTGACTTCTCTGGATGTTTCCCAGGCGAGCTATTGACAAGTAAATCCTAGACGCTCGATCTTGGTTATTTTCGCTTTCGCGGCTGGCAGCAAAGTTCAGAACCATGTTTCTGTGAATAACTCTTGAACCGTAAGTCACAGACGCTCGCTCTTGGCTGCATTCGTTTCAGCTCGTGGCAGCCAGCCTAAAAAACACAATCTTGGACTTCTCTGGATGTTTCCCAGGCGAGCTACTGGCAGCATGTTCAGAACCACTGTTTCTGAGGCTAATTCTTGAACCGTAAGTCATAGACGCTCGATCTTGGCGGCATTCGTCTCAGCGCCTGGCAATTAGTATAGAAGCACTGTTTCCCACTGTTTCTGAGGCTAATTCTTGAACCGTAAGTCATAGACGCTAGATCTTGGCGGCATTCGTCTCAGCGCCTGGCAATTAGTATAGAAGCACTGTCTTTGACTTCTCTGGATGTTTCCCAGGCGAGCTATTGACAAGTAAATCCTAGACGCTCGATCTTGGTTATTTTCGCTTTCGCGGCTGGCAGCAAAGTTCAGAACCATGTTTCTGTGAATAACTCTTGAACCGTAAGTCACAGACGCTCGCTCTTGGCTGCATTCGTTTCAGCTCGTGGCAGCCAGTCTAAAAAACACTATCTTGGACTTCTCTGGATGTTTCCCAGGCGAGCAATTGGCAGCATGTTCAGAACCACTGTTTCTGAGGCTAATTCTTGAACCGTAAGTCATAGACGCTCGATCTTGGCGGCATTCGTCTCAGCGCCTTGCAATTAGTATAGAAGCACTGTTTCCCACTGTTTCTGAGGCTAATTCTTGAACCGTAAGTCATAGACGCTAGATCTTGGCGGCATTCGTCTCAGCGCCTGGCAATTAGTATTGAAGCACTGTCTTTGACTTCTCTGGATGTTTCCCAGGCGAGCTATTGACAAGTAAATCCTGGACGCTCGATCTTGGTTATTTTCGCTTTCGCGGCTGGCAGCAAAGTTCAGAACCATGTTTCTGTGAATAACTCTTGAACCGTAAGTCACAGACGCTCGCTCTAGGCTGCATTCGTTTCAGCTCGTGGCAGCCAGTCTAAAAAACACAATCTTGGACTTCTCTGGATGTTTCCCAGGCGAGCTACTGGCAGCATGTTCAGAACCACTGTTTCTGAGGCTAATTCTTGAACCGTAAGTCATAGACGCTCGATCTTGGCGGCATTCGTCTCAGCGCCTGGCAATTAGTATAGAAGCACTGTTTCCCACTGTTTCTGAGGCTAATTCTTGAACCGTAAGTCATAGACGCTAGATCTTGGCGGCATTCGTCTCAGCGCCTGGCAATTAGTATAGAAGCACTGTCTTTGACTTCTCTGGATGTTTCCCAGGCGAGCTATTGACAAGTAAATCCTAGACGCTCGATCTTGGTTATTTTCGCTTTCGCGGCTGGCAGCAAAGTTCAGAACCATGTTTCTGTGAATAACTCTTGAACCGTAAGTCACAGACGCTCGCTCTTGGCTGCATTCGTTTCAGCTCGTGGCAGCCAGTCTAAAAAACACAATCTTGGACTTCTCTGGATGTTTCCCAGGCGAGCAATTGGCATCATGTTCAGAACCACTGTTTCTGAGGCTAATTCTTGAACCGTAAGTCATAGACGCTCGATCTTGGCGGCATTCGTCTCAGCGCCTTGCAATTAGTATAGAAGCACTGTTTCCCACTGTTTCTGAGGCTAATTCTTGAACCGTAAGTCATAGACGCTAGATCTTGGCGGCATTCGTCTCAGCGCCTGGCAATTAGTATAGAAGCACTGTCTTTGACTTCTCTGGATGTTTCCCAGGCGAGCTATTGACAAGTAAATCCTAGACGCTCGATCTTGGTTATTTTCGCTTTCGCGGCTGGCAGCAAAGTTCAGAACCATGTTTCTGTGAATAACTCTTGAACCGTAAGTCACAGACGCTCGCTCTTGGCTGCATTCGTTTCAGCTCGTGGCAGCCAGTCTAAAATACACTATCTTGGACTTCTCTGGATGTTTCCCAGACGAGCTATTGGCAGCATGTTCAGAACCACTGTTTTTGAGGCTAATTCTTGAACCGTAAGTCATAGACGCTCGATCTTGGCGGCATTCGTCTCAGCGCCTGGCAATTAGTATAGAAGCACTGTTTCCCACTGTTTCTGAGGCTAATTATTGAACCGTAAGTCATAGACGCTAGATCTTGGCGGCATTCGTCTCAGCGCCTGGCAATTAGTATAGAAGCACTGTCTTTGACTTCTCTGGATGTTTCCCAGGCGAGCTATTGACAAGTAAATCCTAGACGCTCGATCTTGGTTATTTTTGCTTTCACGGCTGGCAGCAAAGTTCAGAACCATGTTTCTGTGAATTACTCTTGAACCGTAAGTCACAGACGCTCGCTCTTAGCTGCATTCGTTTCAGCTCGTGGCAGCCAGTCTAAAAAACACTATCTTGGACTTCTCTGGATGTTTCCCAGACGAGCTATTGGCAGCATGTTCAGAACCACTGTTTTTGAGGCTAATTCTTGAACCGTAAGTCATAGACGCTCGATCTTGGCGGCATTCGTCTCAGCGCCTGGCAATTAGTATAGAAGCACTGTTTCCCACTGTTTCTGAGGCTAATTATTGAACCGTAAGTCATAGACGCTAGATCTTGGCGGCATTCGTCTCAGCGCCTGGCAATTAGTATAGAAGCACTGTCTTTGACTTCTCTGGATGTTTCCCAGGCGAGCTATTGACAAGTAAATCCTAGACGCTCGATCTTGGTTATTTTTGCTTTCACGGCTGGCAGCAAAGTTCAGAACCATGTTTCTGTGAATAATTCTTGAACCGTAAGTCACAGACGCTCGCTCTTGGCTGCATTCGTTTCAGCTCGTGGCAGCCAGTTTAAAAAACACTATCTTGGACTTCTCTGGATGTTTCCCAGGCGAGCAATTGGCAGCATGTTCAGAACCACTGTTTCTGAGGCTAATTCTTGAACCGTAAGTCATAGACGCTCGATCTTGGCGGCATTCGTCTCAGCGCCTGGCAATTAGTATAGAAGCACTGTTTCCCACTGTTTCTGAGGCTAATTCTTGAACCGTAAGTCATAGACGCTAGATCTTGGCGGCATTCGTCTCAGCGCCTGGCAATTAGTATTGAAGCACTGTCTTTGACTTCTCTGGATGTTTCCCAGGCGAGCTATTGACAAGTAAATCCTGGACGCTCGATCTTGGTTATTTTCGCTTTCGCGGCTGGCAGCAAAGTTCAGAACCATGTTTCTGTGAATAACTCTTGAACCGTAAGTCACAGACGCTCGCTCTTGGCTGCATTCGTTTCAGCTCGTGGCAGCCAGTCTAAAAAACACAATCTTGGACTTCTCTGGATGTTTCCCAGGCGAGCTACTGGCAGCATGTTCAGAACCACTGTTTCTGAGGCTAATTCTTGAACCGTAAGTCATAGACGCTCGATCTTGGCGGCATTCGTCTCAGCGCCTGGCAATTAGTATAGAAGTACTGTTTCCCACTGTTTCTGAGGCTAATTCTTGAACCGTAAGTCATAGACGCTAGATCTTGGCGGCATTCGTCTCAGCGCCTGGCAATTAGTATAGAAGCACTGTCTTTGACTTCTCTGGATGTTTCCCAGGCGAGCTATTGACAAGTAAATCCTAGACGCTCGATCTTGGTTATTTTCGCTTTCGCGGCTGGCAGCAAAGTTCAGAACCATGTTTCTGTGAATAACTCTTGAACCGTAAGTCACAGACGCTCGCTCTTGGCTGCATTCGTTTCAGCTCGTGGCAGCCAGTCTAAAAAACACAATCTTGGACTTCTCTGGATGTTTCCCAGGCGAGCAATTGGCATCATGTTCAGAACCACTGTTTCTGAGGCTAATTCTTGAACCGTAAGTCATAGACGCTCGATCTTGGCGGCATTCGTCTCAGCGCCTTGCAATTAGTATAGAAGCACTGTTTCCCACTGTTTCTGAGGCTAATTCTTGAACCGTAAGTCATAGACGCTAGATCTTGGCGGCATTCGTCTCAGCGCCTGGCAATTAGTATAGAAGCACTGTCTTTGACTTCTCTGGATGTTTCCCAGGCGAGCTATTGACAAGTAAATCCTAGACGCTCGATCTTGGTTATTTTCGCTTTCGCGGCTGGCAGCAAAGTTCAGAACCATGTTTCTGTGAATAACTCTTGAACCGTAAGTCACAGACGCTCGCTCTTGGCTGCATTCGTTTCAGCTCGTGGCAGCCAGTCTAAAAAACACTATCTTGGACTTCTCTGGATGTTTCCCAGACGAGCTATTGGCAGCATGTTCAGAACCACTGTTTCTGAGGCTAATTCTTGAACCGTAAGTCATAGACGCTCGATCTTGGCGGCATTCGTCTCAGCGCCTGGCAATTAGTATAAAAGCACTGTTTCCCACTGTTTCTGAGGCTAATTCTTGAACCGTAAGTCATAGACGCTAGATCTTGGCGGCATTCGTCTCAGCGCCTGGCAATTAGTATAGAAGCACTGTCTTTGACTTCTCTGGATGTTTCCCAGGCGAGCTATTGACAAGTAAATCCTAGACGCTCGATCTTGGTTATTTTTGCTTTCACGGCTGGCAGCAAAGTTCAGAACCATGTTTCTGTGAATAATTCTTGAACCGTAAGTCACAGACGCTCGCTCTTGGCTGCATTCGTTTCAGCTCGTGGCAGCCAGCCTAAAAAACACTATCTTGGACTTCTCTGGATGTTTCCCAGGCGAGCAATTGGCAGCATGTTCAGAACCACTGTTTCTGAGGCTAATTCTTGAACCGTAAGTCATAGACGCTCGATCTTGGCGGCATTCGTCTCAGCGCCTGGCAATTAGTATAGAAGCACTGTTTCCCACTGTTTCTGAGGCTAATTCTTGAACCGTAAGTCATAGACGCTAGATCTTGGCGGCATTCATCTCAGCGCCTGGCAATTAGTATAGAAGCACTGTCTTTGACTTCTCTGGATGTTTCCCAGGCGAACTATTGACAAGTAAATCCTAGACGCTCGATCGTGGTTATTTTCGCTTTCGCGGCTGGTAGCAAAGTTCAGAACCATGTTTCTGTGAATAATTCTTGAACCGTAAGTCACAGACGCTCGCTCTTGGCTGCATTCGTTTCAGCTCGTGGCAGCCAGTCTAAAAAACACTATCTTGGACTTCTCTGGATGTTTCCCAGGCGAGCAATTGGCAGCATGTTCAGAACCACTGTTTCTGAGGCTAATTCTTGAACCGTAAGTCATAGACGCTCGATCTTGGCAGCATTCGTCTCAGCGCCTGGCAATTAGTATAGAAGCACTGTTTCCCACTGTTTCTGAGGCTAATTCTTGAACCGTAAGTCATAGACGCTAGATCTTGGCGGCATTCGTCTCAGCGCCTGGCAATTAGTATAGAAGTACTGTCTTTGACTTCTCTAGATGTTTCCCAGGCGAGCTATAGAAAAGTAAATCCTAGACGCTCGATCTTGGTTATTTTCGCTTTCGCGGCTGGCAGCAAAGTTCAGAACCATGTTTCTGTGAATAACTCTTGAACCGTAAGTCACAGACGCTCGCTCTTGGCTGCATTCGTTTCAGCTCGTGGCAGCCAGTCTAAAAAACACTATCTTGGACTTCTCTGGATGTTTCCCAGGCGAGCAATTGGCAGCATGTTCAGAACCACTGTTTCTGAGGCTAATTCTTGAACCGTAAGTCATAGACGCTCGATCTTGGCGGCATTCGTCTCAGCGCCTTGCAATTAGTATAGAAGCACTGTTTCCCACTGTTTCTGAGGCTAATTCTTGAACCGTAAGTCATAGACGCTAGATCTTGGCGGCATTCGTCTCAGCGCCTGGCAATTAGTATAGAAGCACTGTCTTTGACTTCTCTGGATGTTTCCCAGGCGAGCTATTGACAAGTAAATCCTAGACGCTCGATCTTGGTTATTTTCGCTTTCGCGGCTGGCAGCAAAGTTCAGAACCATGTTTCTGTGAATAACTCTTGAACCGTAAGTCACAGACGCTCGCTCTTGGCTGCATTCGTTTCAGCTCGTGGCAGCCAGTCTAAAAAACACTATCTTGGACTTCTCTGGATGTTTCCCAGACGAGCAATTGGCAGCATGTTCAGAACCACTGTTTCTGAGGCTAATTCTTGAACCGTAAGTCATAGACGCTCGATCTTGGCGGCATTCGTCTCAGCGCCTTGCAATTAGTATAGAAGCACTGTTTCCCACTGTTTCTGAGGCTAATTCTTGAACCGTAAGTCATAGACGCTAGATCTTGGCGGCATTCGTCTCAGCGCCTGGCAATTAGTATAGAAGCACTGTCTTTGACTTCTCTGGATGTTTCCCAGGCGAGCTATTGACAAGTAAATCCTAGACGCTCGATCTTGGTTATTTTCGCTTTCGCGGCTGGCAGCAAAGTTCAGAACCATGTTTCTGTGAATAACTCTTGAACCGTAAGTCACAGACGCTCGCTCTTGGCTGCATTCGTTTCAGCTCGTGGCAGCCAGTCTAAAAAACACTATCTTGGACTTCTCTGGATGTTTCCCAGACGAGCTATTGGCAGCATGTTCAGAACCACTGTTTCTGAGGCTAATTCTTGAACCGTAAGTCATAGACGCTCGATCTTGGCGGCATTCGTCTCAGCGCCTGGCAATTAGTATAAAAGCACTGTTTCCCACTGTTTCTGAGGCTAATTCTTGAACCGTAAGTCATAGACGCTAGATCTTGGCGGCATTCGTCTCAGCGCCTGGCAATTAGTATAGAAGCACTGTCTTTGACTTCTCTGGATGTTTCCCAGGCGAGCTATTGACAAGTAAATCCTAGACGCTCGATCTTGGTTATTTTTGCTTTCACGGCTGGCAGCAAAGTTCAGAACCATGTTTCTGTGAATAATTCTTGAACCGTAAGTCACAGACGCTCGCTCTTGGCTGCATTCGTTTCAGCTCGTGGCAGCCAGCCTAAAAAACACTATCTTGGACTTCTCTGGATGTTTCCCAGGCGAGCAATTGGCAGCATGTTCAGAACCACTGTTTCTGAGGCTAATTCTTGAACCGTAAGTCATAGACGCTCGATCTTGGCGGCATTCGTCTCAGCGCCTGGCAATTAGTATAGAAGCACTGTTTCCCACTGTTTCTGAGGCTAATTCTTGAACCGTAAGTCATAGACGCTAGATCTTGGCGGCATTCATCTCAGCGCCTGGCAATTAGTATAGAAGCACTGTCTTTGACTTCTCTGGATGTTTCCCAGGCGAACTATTGACAAGTAAATCCTAGACGCTCGATCGTGGTTATTTTCGCTTTCGCGGCTGGTAGCAAAGTTCAGAACCATGTTTCTGTGAATAATTCTTGAACCGTAAGTCACAGACGCTCGCTCTTGGCTGCATTCGTTTCAGCTCGTGGCAGCCAGTCTAAAAAACACTATCTTGGACTTCTCTGGATGTTTCCCAGGCGAGCAATTGGCAGCATGTTCAGAACCACTGTTTCTGAGGCTAATTCTTGAACCGTAAGTCATAGACGCTCGATCTTGGCAGCATTCGTCTCAGCGCCTGGCAATTAGTATAGAAGCACTGTTTCCCACTGTTTCTGAGGCTAATTCTTGAACCGTAAGTCATAGACGCTAGATCTTGGCGGCATTCGTCTCAGCGCCTGGCAATTAGTATAGAAGTACTGTCTTTGACTTCTTTAGATGTTTCCCAGGCGAGCTATAGACAAGTAAATCCTAGACGCTCGATCTTGGTTATTTTCGCTTTCGCGGCTGGCAGCAAAGTTCAGAACCATGTTTCTGTGAATAACTCTTGAACCGTAAGTCACAGACGCTCGCTCTTGGCTGCATTCGTTTCAGCTCGTGGCAGCCAGTCTAAAAAACACTATCTTGGACTTCTCTGGATGTTTCCCAGGCGAGCAATTGGCAGCATGTTCAGAACCACTGTTTCTGAGGCTAATTCTTGAACCGTAAGTCATAGACGCTCGATCTTGGCGGCATTCGTCTCAGCGCCTTGCAATTAGTATAGAAGCACTGTTTCCCACTGTTTCTGAGGCTAATTCTTGAACCGTAAGTCATAGACGCTAGATCTTGGCGGCATTCGTCTCAGCGCCTGGCAATTAGTATAGAAGCACTGTCTTTGACTTCTCTGGATGTTTCCCAGGCGAGCTATTGACAAGTAAATCCTAGACGCTCGATCTTGGTTATTTTTGCTTTCGCGGCTGGCAGCAAAGTTCAGAACCATGTTTCTGTGAATAACTCTTGAACCATAAGTCACAGACGCTCGCTCTTGGCTGCATTCGTTTCAGCTCGTGGCAGCCAGTCTAAAAAACACAATGTTGGACTTCTCTGGATGTTTCCCAGGCGAGCTATTGGCAGCATGTTCAGAACCACTGTTTCTGAGGCTAATTCTTGAACCGTAAGTCATAGACGCTCGATCTTGGCGGCATTCGTCTCAGCGCCTGGCAATTAGTATAGAAGCTCTGTTTCCCACTGTTTCTGAGGCTAATTCTTGAACCGTAAGTCATAGACGCTAGATCTTGGCGGCATTCGTCTCAGCGCCTGGCAATTAGTATAGAAGCACTGTCTTTGACTTCTCTGGATGTTTCCCAGGCGAGCTATTGACAAGTAAATCCTAGACGCTCGATCTTGGTTATTTTCGCTTTCGCGGCTGGCAGCAAAGTTCAGAACCATGTTTCTGTGAATAACTCTTGAACCGTAAGTCACAGACGCTCGCTCTTGGCTGCATTCGTTTCAGCTCGTGGCAGCCAGTCTAAAAAACACAATCTTGGACTTCTCTGGATGTTTCCCAGGCGAGCTATTGGCAGCATGTTCAGAACCACTGTTTCTGAGGCTAATTCTTGAACCGTAAGTCATAGACGCTCGATCTTGGCGGCATTCGTCTCAGCGCCTGGCAATTAGTATAGAAGCACTGTTTCCCACTGTTTCTGAGGCTAATTCTTGAACCGTAAGTCATAGACGCTAGATCTTGGCGGCATTCGTCTCAGCGCCTGACAGTTAGTATAGAAGCACTGTCTTTGACTTCTCTGGATGTTTTCCAGGCGAGCTATTGACAAGTAAATCCTAGACGCTCGATCTTGGTTATTTTCGCTTTCGCGGCTGGCAGCAAAGTTCCGAACCATGTTTCTGTGAATAACTCTTGAACTGTAAGTCACAGACGCTCGCTCTTGGCTGCATTCGTTTCAGCTCGTGGCAGCCAGTCTAAAAAACACTATCTTGGACTTCTCTGGATGTTTCCCAGGCGAGCTATTGGCAGCATGTTCAGAACCACTGTTTCTGAGGCTAATTCTTGAACCGTAAGTCATAGACGCTAGATCTTGGCGGCATTCGTCTCAGCGCCTGGCAATTAGTATAGAAGCACTGTCTTTGACTTTTCTGGATGTTTCCCAGGCGAGCTATTGACAAGTAAATCCTAGACGCTCGATCTTGGTTATTTTCGCTTTCGCGGCTGGCAGCAAAGTTCAGAACCATGTTTCTGTGAATAACTCTTGAACCGTAAGTCACAGACGCTCGCTCTTGGCTGCATTCGTTTCAGCTCGTGGCAGCCAGTCTAAAAAACACAATCTTGGACTTCTCTGGATGTTTCCCAGACGAGCTATTGGCAGCATGTTCAGAACCACTGTTTCTGAGGCTAATTCTTGAACCGTAAGTCATAGACGCTCGATCTTGGCGGCATTCGTCTCAGCGCCTGGCAATTAGTATAGAAGCACTGTTTCCCACTGTTTCTGAGGCTAATTCTTGAACCGTAAGTCATAGACGCTAGATCTTGGCGGCATTCGTCTCAGCGCCTGACAATTAGTATAGAAGCACTGTCTTTGACTTCTCTGGATGTTTCCCAGGCGAGCTATTGACAAGTAAATCCTAGACGCTCGATCTTGGTTATTTTCGCTTTCGCGGCTGGCAGCAAAGTTCAGAACCATGTTTCTGTGAATAACTCTTGAACCGTAAGTCACAGACGCTCGCTCTTGGCTGCATTCGATTCAGCTCGTGGCAACCAGTCTAAAAAACACTATCTTGGACTTCTCTGGATGTTTCCCAGGCGAGCTATTGGCAGCATGTTCAGAACCACTGTTTCTGAGGCTAATTCTTGAACCGTAAGTCATAGACGCTCGATCTTGGCGGCATTCGTCTCAGCGCCTGGCAATTAGTATAGAAGCACTGTTTCCCACTGTTTCTGAGGCTAATTCTTGAACCGTAAGTCATAGACGCTAGATCTTGGCGGCATTCGTATCAGCGCCTGGCAATTAGTATGGAAGCACTGTCTTTGACTTCTCTGGATGTTTCCCAGGCGAGCTATTGACAAGTAAATCCTAGACGCTCGATCTTGGTTATTTTCGCTTTCGCGGCTGGCAGCAAAGTTCAGAACCATGTTTCTGTGAATAACTCTTGAACCGTAAGTCACAGACGCTCGCTCTTGGCTGCATTCGTTTCAGCTCGTGGCAGCCAGTCTAAAAAACACAATCTTGGACTTCTCTGGATGTTTCCCAGGCGAGCTATTGGCAGCATGTTCAGAACCACTGTTTCTGAGGCTAATTCTTGAACCGTAAGTCATAGACGCTCGATCTTGGCGGCATTCGTCTCAGCGCCTGGCAATTAGTATAGAAGCACTGTTTCCCACTGTTTCTGAGGCTAATTCTTGAACCGTAAGTCATAGACGCTAGATCTTGGCGGCATTCGTCTCAGCGCCTGGCAATTAGTATAGAAGTACTGTCTTTGACTTCTCTGGATGTTTCCCAGGCGAGCTATTGACAAGTAAATCCTAGACGCTCGGTCTTGGTTATTTTCGCTTTCGCGGCTGGCAGCAAAGTTCAGAACCATGTTTCTGTGAATAACTCTTGAACCGTAAGTCACAGACCCTCGCTCTTGGCTGCATTCGTTTCAGCTCGTGGCAGCCAGTCTAAAAAACACTATCTTGGACTTCTCTGGATGTTTCCCAGGCGAGCTATTGGCAGCATGTTCAGAACCACTGTTTCTGAGGCTAATTCTTGAACCGTAAGTCATAGACGCTAGATCTTGGCGGCATTCGTCTCAGCGCCTGGCAATTAGTATAGAAGCACTGTCTTTGACTTCTCTGGATGTTTCCCAGGCGAGCTATTGACAAGTAAATCCTAGACGCTCGATCTTGGTTATTTTCGCTTTCGCGGCTGGCAGCAAAGTTCAGAACCATGTTTCTGTGAATAACTCTTGAACCGTAAGTCACAGACGCTCGCTCTTGGCTGCATTCGTTTCAGCTCGTGGCAGCCAGTCTAAAAAACACAATCTTGGACTTCTCTGGATGTTTCCCAGGCGAGCTACTGGCAGCATGTTCAGAACCACTGTTTCTGAGGCTAATTCTTGAACCGTAAGTCATAGACGCTCGATCTTGGCGGCATTCGTCTCAGCGCCTGGCAATTAGTATAGAAGCACTGTTTCCCACTGTTTCTGAGGCTAATTCTTGAACCGTAAGTCATAGACGCTAGATCTTGGCGGCATTCGTCTCAGCGCCTGGCAATTAGTATGGAAGCACTGTCTTTGACTTCTCTGGATGTTTCCCAGGCGAGCTATTGACAAGTAAATCCTAGACGCTCGATCTTGGTTATTTTCGCTTTCGCGGCTGGCAGCAAAGTTCAGAACCATGTTTCTGTGAATAACTCTTGAACCGTAAGTCACAGACGCTCGCTCTTGGCTGCATTCGTTTCAGCTCGTGGCAGCCAGTCTAAAAAACACAATCTTGGACTTCTCTGGATGTTTCCCAGGCGAGCAATTGGCATCATGTTCAGAACCACTGTTTCTGAGGCTAATTCTTGAACCGTAAGTCATAGACGCTCGATCTTGGCGGCATTCGTCTCAGCGCCTTGCAATTAGTATAGAAGCACTGTTTCCCACTGTTTCTGAGGCTAATTCTTGAACCGTAAGTCATAGACGCTAGATCTTGGCGGCATTCGTCTCAGCGCCTGGCAATTAGTATAGAAGCACTGTCTTTGACTTCTCTGGATGTTTCCCAGGCGAGCTATTGACAAGTAAATCCTAGACGCTCGATCTTGGTTATTTTCGCTTTCGCGGCTGGCAGCAAAGTTCAGAACCATGTTTCTGTGAATAACTCTTGAACCGTAAGTCACAGACGCTCGCTCTTGGCTGCATTCGTTTCAGCTCGTGGCAGCCAGTCTAAAAAACACTATCTTGGACTTCTCTGGATGTTTCCCAGGCGAGCTATTGGCAGCATGTTCAGAACCACTGTTTCTGAGGCTAATTCTTGAACCGTAAGTCATAGACGCTCGATCTTGGCGGCATTCGTCTCAGCGCCTGGCAATTAGTATAGAAGCACTGTTTCCCACTGTTTCTGAGGCTAATTCTTGAACCGTAAGTCATAGACGCTAGATCTTGGCGGCATTCGTCTCAGCGCCTGGCAATTAGTATAGAAGTACTGTCTTTGACTTCTCTGGATGTTTCCCAGGCGAGCTATTGACAAGTAAATCCTAGACGCTCGGTCTTGGTTATTTTCGCTTTCGCGGCTGGCAGCAAAGTTCAGAACCATGTTTCTGTGAATAACTCTTGAACCGTAAGTCACAGACGCTCGCTCTTGGCTGCATTCGTTTCAGCTCGTGGCAGCCAGTCTAAAAAACACTATCTTGGACTTCTCTGGATGTTTCCCAGGCGAGCTATTGGCAGCATGTTCAGAACCACTGTTTCTGAGGCTAATTCTTGAACCGTAAGTCATAGACGCTAGATCTTGGCGGCATTCGTCTCAGCGCCTGGCAATTAGTATAGAAGTACTGTCTTTGACTTCTCTGGATGTTTCCCAGGCGAGCTATTGACAAGTAAATCCTAGACGCTCGATCTTGGTTATTTTCGCTTTCGCGGCTGGCAGCAAAGTTCAGAACCATGTTTCTGTGAATAACTCTTGAACCGTAAGTCACAGACGCTCGCTCTTGGCTGCATTCGTTTCAGCTCGTGGCAGCCAGTCTAAAAAACACTATCTTGGACTTCTCTGGATGTTTCCCAGGCGAGCAATTGGCAGCATGTTCAGAACCACTGTTTCTGAGGCTAATTCTTGAACCGTAAGTCATAGACGCTCGATCTTGGCGGCATTCGTCTCAGCGCCTTGCAATTAGTATAGAAGCACTGTTTCCCACTGTTTCTGAGGCTAATTCTTGAACCGTAAGTCATAGACGCTAGATCTTGGCGGCATTCGTCTCAGCGCCTGGCAATTAGTATAGAAGCACTGTCTTTGACTTCTCTGGATGTTTCCCAGGCGAGCTATTGACAAGTAAATCCTAGACGCTCGATCTTGGTTATTTTCGCTTTCGCGGCTGGCAGCAAAGTTCAGAACCATGTTTCTGTGAATAACTCTTGAACCGTAAGTCACAGACGCTCGCTCTTGGCTGCATTCGTTTCAGCTCGTGGCAGCCAGTCTAAAAAACACAATCTTGGACTTCTCTGGATGTTTCCCAGGCGAGCTACTGGCAGCATGTTCAGAACCACTGTTTCTGAGGCTAATTCTTGAACCGTAAGTCATAGACGCTCGATCTTGGCGGCATTCGTCTCAGCGCCTGGCAATTAGTATAGAAGCACTGTTTCCCACTGTTTCTGAGGCTAATTCTTGAACCGTAAGTCATAGACGCTAGATCTTGGCGGCATTCGTCTCAGCGCCTGGCAATTAGTATGGAAGCACTGTCTTTGACTTCTCTGGATGTTTCCCAGGCGAGCTATTGACAAGTAAATCCTAGACGCTCGATCTTGGTTATTTTCGCTTTCGCGGCTGGCAGCAAAGTTCAGAACCATGTTTCTGTGAATAACTCTTGAACCGTAAGTCACAGACGCTCGCTCTTGGCTGCATTCGTTTCAGCTCGTGGCAGCCAGTCTAAAAAACACAATCTTGGACTTCTCTGGATGTTTCCCAGGCGAGCAATTGGCATCATGTTCAGAACCACTGTTTCTGAGGCTAATTCTTGAACCGTAAGTCATAGACGCTCGATCTTGGCGGCATTCGTCTCAGCGCCTTGCAATTAGTATAGAAGCACTGTTTCCCACTGTTTCTGAGGCTAATTCTTGAACCGTAAGTCATAGACGCTAGATCTTGGCGGCATTCGTCTCAGCGCCTGGCAATTAGTATAGAAGCACTGTCTTTGACTTCTCTGGATGTTTCCCAGGCGAGCTATTAACAAGTAAATCCTAGACGCTCGATCTTGGTTATTTTCGCTTTCGCGGCTGGCAGCAAAGTTCAGAACCATGTTTCTGTGAATAACTCTTGAACCGTAAGTCACAGACGCTCGCTCTTGGCTGCATTCGTTTCAGCTCGTGGCAGCCAGTCTAAAAAACACTATCTTGGACTTCTCTGGATGTTTCCCAGGCGAGCTATTGGCAGCATGTTCAGAACCACTGTTTCTGAGGCTAATTCTTGAACCGTAAGTCATAGACGCTCGATCTTGGCGGCATTCGTCTCAGCGCCTGGCAATTAGTATAGAAGCACTGTTTCCCACTGTTTCTGAGGCTAATTCTTGAACCGTAAGTCATAGACGCTAGATCTTGGCGGCATTCGTCTCAGCGCCTGGCAATTAGTATAGAAGTACTGTCTTTGACTTCTCTGGATGTTTCCCAGGCGAGCTATTGACAAGTAAATCCTAGACGCTCGATCTTGGTTATTTTCGCTTTCGCGGCTGGCAGCAAAGTTCAGAACCATGTTTCTGTGAATAACTCTTGAACCGTAAGTCACAGACGCTCGCTCTTGGCTGCATTCGTTTCAGCTCGTGGCAGCCAGTCTAAAAAACACTATCTTGGACTTCTCTGGATGTTTCCCATGCGAGCAATTGGCAGCATGTTCAGAACCACTGTTTCTGAGGCTAATTCTTGAACCGTAAGTCATAGACGCTCGATCTTGGCGGCATTCGTCTCAGCGCCTGGCAATTAGTATAGAAGCACTGTTTCCCACTGTTTCTGAGGCTAATTCTTGAACCGTAAGTCATAGACGCTAGATCTTGGCGGCATTCGTCTCAGCGCCTGGCAATTAGTGTAGAAGCACTGTCTTTGACTTCTCTGGATGTTTCCCAGGCGAGCTATTGACAAGTAAATCCTAGACGCTCGATCTTGGTTATTTTCGCTTTCGCGGCTGGCAGCAAAGTTCAGAACCATGTTTCTGTGAATAACTCTTGAACCGTAAGTCACAGACGCTCGCTCTTGGCTGCATTCGTTTCAGCTCGTGGCAGCCAGTCTAAAAAACACTATCTTGGACTTCTGTGGATGTTTCCCAGGCGAGCTATTGGCAGCATGTTCAGAACCACTGTTTCTGAGGCTAATTCTTGAACCGTAAGTCATAGACGCTCGATCTTGGCGGCATTCGTCTCAGCGCCTGGCAATTAGTATAGAAGCACTGTTTCCCACTGTTTCTGAGGCTAATTCTTGAACCGTAAGTCATAGACGCTAGATCTTGGCGGCATTCGTCTCAGCGCCTGGCAATTAGTATAGAAGCACTGTCTTTGACTTCTCTGGATGTTTCCCAGGCGAGCTATTGACAAGTAAATCCTAGACGCTCGATCTTGGTTATTTTCGCTTTCGCGGCTGGCAGCAAAGTTCAGAACCATGTTTCTGTGAATAACTCTTGAACCGTAAGTCACAGACGCTCGCTCTTGGCTGCATTCGTTTCAGCTCGTGGCAGCCAGTCTAAAAAACACTATCTTGGACTTCTCTGGATGTTTCCCATGCGAGCAATTGGCAGCATGTTCAGAACCACTGTTTCTGAGGCTAATTCTTGAACCGTAAGTCATAGACGCTCGATCTTGGCGGCATTCGTCTCAGCGCCTTGCAATTAGTATAGAAGCACTGTTTCCCACTGTTTCTGAGGCTAATTCTTGAACCGTAAGTCATAGACGCTAGATCTTGGCGGCATTCGTCTCAGCGCCTGGCAATTAGTATAGAAGCACTGTCTTTGACTTCTCTGGATGTTTCCCAGGCGAGCTATTGACAAGTAAATCCTAGACGCTCGATCTTGGTTATTTTCGCTTTCGCGGCTGGCAGCAAAGTTCAGAACCATGTTTCTGTGAATAACTCTTGAACCGTAAGTCACAGACGCTCGCTCTTGGCTGCATTCGTTTCAGCTCGTGGCAGCCAGTCTAAAAAACACAATCTTGGACTTCTCTGGATGTTTCCCAGGCGAGCTACTGGCAGCATGTTCAGAACCACTGTTTCTGAGGCTAATTCTTGAACCGTAAGTCATAGACGCTCGATCTTGGCGGCATTCGTCTCAGCGCCTGGCAATTAGTATAGAAGCACTGTTTCCCACTGTTTCTGAGGCTAATTCTTGAACCGTAAGTCATAGACGCTAGATCTTGGCGGCATTCGTCTCAGCGCCTGGCAATTAGTGTAGAAGCACTGTCTTTGACTTCTCTGGATGTTTCCCAGGCGAGCTATTGACAAGTAAATCCTAGACGCTCGATCTTGGTTATTTTCGCTTTCGCGGCTGGCAGCAAAGTTCAGAACCATGTTTCTGTGAATAACTCTTGAACCGTAAGTCACAGACGCTCGCTCTTGGCTGCATTCGTTTCAGCTCGTGGCAGCCAGTCTAAAAAACACTATCTTGGACTTCTCTGGATGTTTCCCAGGCGAGCTATTGGCAGCATGTTCAGAACCACTGTTTCTGAGGCTAATTCTTGAACCGTAAGTCTTAGACGCTCGATCTTGGCGCCATTCGTCTCAGCGCCTGGCAATTAGTATAGAAGCACTGTTTCCCACTGTTTCTGAGGCTAATTCTTGAACCGTAGGTCATAGACGCTAGATCTTGGCGGCATTCGTCTCAGCGCCTCGCAAATAGTATAGAAGCACTGTCTTTGACTTCTCTGGATGTTTCCCAGGCGAGCTATTGACAAGTAAATCCTAGACGCTCGATCTTGGTTATTTTCGCTTTCGCGGCTGGCAGCAAAGTTCAGAACCATGTTTCTGTGAATAACTCTTGAACTGTAAGTCACAGACGCTCGCTCTTGGCTGCATTCGTTTCAGCTCGTGGCAGCCAGTCTAAAAAACACTATCTTGGACTTCTCTGGATGTTTCCCAGGCGAGCTATTGGCAGCATGTTCAGAACCACTGTTTCTGAGGCTAATTCTTGAACCGTAAGTCTTAGACGCTCGATCTTGGCGCCATTCGTCTCAGCGCCTGGCAATTAGTATAGAAGCACTGTTTCCCACTGTTTCTGAGGCTAATTCTTGAACCGTAAGTCATAGACGCTAGATCTTGGCGGCATTCGTCTCAGCGCCTGGCAATTAGTATAGAAGCACTGTCTTTGACTTCTCTGGATGTTTCCCAGGCGAGCTATTGACAAGTAAATCCTAGACGCTCGATCTTAGTTATTTTCGCTTTCGCGGCTGGCAGCAAAGTTCAGAACCATGTTTCTGTGAATAACTCTTGAACCGTAAGTCACAGACGCTCGCTCTTGGCTGCATTCGTTTCAGCTCGTGGCAGCCAGTCTAAAAAACACTATCTTGGACTTCTCTGGATGTTTCCCAGGCGAGCTATTGGCAGCATGTTCAGAACCACTGTTTCTGAGGCTAATTCTTGAACCGTAAGTCATAGACGCTCGATCTTGGTGGCATTCGTCTCAGCGCCTTGCAATTAGTATAGAAGCACTGTTTCCCACTGTTTCTGAGGCTAATTCTTGAACCGTAAGTCATAGACGCTAGATCTTGGCGGCATTCGTCTCAGCGCCTCGCAAATAGTATGGAAGCACTGTCTTTGACTTCTCTGGATGTTTCCCAGGCGAGCTATTGACAAGTAAATCCTAGACGCTCGATCTTGGTTATTTTCGCTTTCGCGGCTGGCAGCAAAGTTCAGAACCATGTTTCTGTGAATAACTCTTGAACCGTAAGTCACAGACGCTCGCTCTTGGCTGCATTCGTTTCAGCTCGTGGCAGCCAGTCTAAAAAACACTATCTTGGACTTCTCTGGATGTTTCCCAGGCGAGCTATTGGCAGCATGTTCAGAACCACTGTTTCTGAGGCTAATTCTTGAACCGTAAGTCTTAGACGCTCGATCTTGGCGCCATTCGTCTCAGCGCCTGGCAATTAGTATAGAAGCACTGTTTCCCACTGTTTCTGAGGCTAATTCTTGAACCGTAAGTCATAGACGCTAGATCTTGGCGGCATTCGTCTCAGCGCCTGGCAATTAGTATAGAAGCACTGTCTTTGACTTCTCTGGATGTTTCCCAGGCGAGCTATTGACAAGAAAATCCTAGACGCTCGATATTAGTTATTTTCGCTTTCGCGGCTG